>NC_056738.1:279078301-279163301 GCF_019279795.1 Protopterus annectens | reverse complement strand
CCTATAAGAAAGAAAGAACATACAACATAGTACAACTGTAACACTAACTATATACAAAAGTGCTAAATGCCTCTATATGTCTTCAAACAGGTAAGGCAATAAATACGATAAAAACACAGTGAAGCAATAAAATAAAATATGGGGTAACCTGATAAAAATGTATTGATTGTAACTCCCCAAGTAATTTCTTATAAGTATTTAAAGGTGTAGTAAATAAAAATTCTCTCTTCCTCTACTTAAGGACTTGCTTGCCAAAAAAACAGTGCAAGTCCAAAAAAAACCAATGTAAGTCCAAAAAAACTGTCTGATGAAGGGTCATCCCAAAAGCGTTCACAGTTTTATCACTATTTTACCTGTTTTTATGGAATAAAAGTTTGCACAGCCTGTTTGGACTCGCCTTTTTTTTTTTTGGACTTGCATTGGCTTTTTTGGACTTACACAAGTATTCAAAGGTAAAATATAAACATTTGCCTATAAAATATAATTATATAGATTATTCCAATATTGTATGTAATAAAAACAATTATCTTTATTATTTACTATTAACTTGTGCGCTGAAATATATTTTATTGCAGTTTGTTTAAATCCATCCCATGACATTTTAGTTCTGTCATGCCAATTTTGAGTAACATAAATTTTGATCAGTGAGAAAAGAGTAGTTAGCATATGTAGATCTATACTTGTACCAAACCAGGAGGGGGTATATGTAATAGTGCAAATTCCCAGGATCATGTAGATTTCTCGTATCCCATTTTCTCTGGTCTGATTTTTAGGGAACACCAGAGTTTATTAGAGCATTTACAACTCCAAAAAATGTGCAGTAAGTCAGCCCTTTGATATTTACGTACAGAACAATTAGGAGATGATGTGGTGACAAACTTGCTAAGTTTCTCAGGAGTGAAATAGACATTGTTTACCAACATTAATTGGACATATAAAAGTTTTCTGAAACATAATAACTAGGGATTATTGAATTCTTTGACTATGTGTAACTGAAGGATTTAGATTAGTCTGACATTTAGAATAAACAATAGAATTTTGATATTTAATAGATGTAATTAGTTTAAACACATTTGATATCTTCTTTTTAGAGGTATATACAACCCATAACAATTTGCACAAATTTACATTGTGTTCATTAGCTCTGCAACAATTTCAGATGATCTTTGTAACAATCTTCGCAGTCACGAATTACAATTCACTTATGAAAGCTTTCTGAAGGAGATGTAGTTGAAGTGCAATTAGATGGATAGAGTGTCATATAATATGTTACTATGACAGTATTAATCAACAAGCAGTGAAAATTGAGAATTCTTAAATAGGATGTGCAATGGCATTTATTTTAATACTATTTGAACTGTGACACCTGCTTGCACTTGTATTGTTAAAAAGTCTATAATAATTATTTTCACTGATATTAACCTAATGATTGCAATGTTCTCTGAAATCACTGCATTGGTGATAGAATCCTTTAAGACTTGATGCACTGATCACAGTATTGATTATATTACTGGCATGTTCAAGCACAGCTCATACATGTGAATGTGAAGAAGCTCATTTCCTATCAACTTGAATATACTGTTCTTGCGCTCTGCAGACCAGGTTATGTAACTGTTTTTTTGGTGAGCTGATTTATTCAAATGGGATTCACATGAATTTCCTTTTAATCTACTAACATGAATCATCACAATTAAACTCTTTAGAAGGGCAGCCAATATGCAATGCATTGATCTTTAATTTCCTTAAAAATTTGATATATTTTTTAAATTTGTTAGTGTTAAAAGCAGTACACATTCAAAATCTTAAGGTATGCGCATAAACTACCAATATAGTAAAGATGCACACATTATTTATTTCACTTATATTTACTTAATTTCAATTACTGTAACTACATTACTAATCACACACTGCACTAAACATGACTGGGTTAAAAAACTTCGTCAATAAATGCATTTGATTTGGAGACTTCTTCAGAAAGAACACTGTCAAGTTAAATACATTGAAAGGATGACTAAAATTAAATCAGCTAAATTTTCAAGAACTTAAGTACATCTAATATTTGGAAAAATAATTACAATAAGACTACTGACACTGACTTCTAGAATGTGAAGGAGGACATTTTTAAATCGTCTAATAGAGTTACGATAAAGATCATAGCCAAAGAAGAATTACATGTTACAAGTCATAGGAAACTAATTCTGGATGTGTCAAGGGCCAGAGGTCCCATGAAAACAATCCCTAGATATGTGGAAATGCTGCAGCTAGAGCAACTGAATGTCCTACCACTGTGCTACACTACTAAGTTGTAATGAATTTTGCAGCTCTGTAATTTATGGTCAAACTATGTCTTACATAATGATTTGAATCTAGACGTGAAGAAAGATATAGTAATAATGCTGGACAGTAGGATGGCAAAGATGTAGGGATAGGTAACACTGGTGACAGGGGTAGGGGCTAGAAATAGAAAGATAGTACTGGACTTCTAAGTATATGAAAGGAATGTATAATACAAGGAAAGAAGCCAGTGATTACCTTTATATTTTCTTAAAATTATAGTCCAGTCCAGTAGTAGATCCACAATGTAGTCCCACAAAACAGGTAAAATAAGCACACACTGGATCCAATAAATTCTGGTTAGCAGCAAATACAAAGCATAAAATGCAGACTCCTCTAGCGCCTCGGCTCTGTAAAGGCTGAAGAGCTTTGTATTTGCTGCTAACCAGATTTTATTGGATCCAGTGTGTGCTTATTTTACCAGTTTTGTGGGACTACATTGTGGATCTACTACTGGACTGGACTGGACTATAATTTTAATAAAATATAAAGGTAATCACTGGCTTCTTTCCTTGTGTGGTAGTGAGCTGTTCTATTTCTAGTTCATGGTGAAGTAAAATGTATAATACAGCCTAACAGGGTTCATGTTAATCAGTCAAACAAGGTTACAGCATTTTTTTTTTTTTGCAGGAGGGTAGCCTGCCTACACAAACCTTCAACTTATATATGCCCACTTCAATGTCACACAACAGGGGAGAAAATGAAAAACTCCAGTATCAGAAAAAGTTGTTTCTGCACAACTTTTTCAACAAACTGACTTCACTGTAACTGCATTTGATTGCTCCACAGATACCCAAACTTTTGACAAAGATGGAAAAAAGTACCACTGGGCAGAAATGGATGTTACAAAGTTGGACTCCTGGAACTGAATGCAGCAATTTAGGAGGTAGGTACTTCTCATTCTCAAAATTTAACTCCAAAGTAAACTGCACTGGAGCACATTGGAAAAGGGTCTGAGAGGCTATAACGTGTTGCAGGAGGTTATAGTTGAGAATCATTTCCACATCATAATTTATAATATAAAGAAAAGAATTGGATGATGATAGAAAGGAAATAATGAGGCAGAATATGTTTACTAGTATCATAATAGCTTCAGATGACCTTTAACTATAAGTTTGTAATATATGCACACTAGTATAAAGGACAGTATTGTGTAATCATAAAAACAAAAACTTGTATTTGTGGTTTTGTAGAACAGAGAGCAATCCAAAAATCAAACAAGTATAAAGCCAATTTTGAAGACATTAGCATAGATCCATTATTTAGTCCTTAATTTTGTAGTTCTGAAATTGTTCTGAAAATATGCACTAATTATTTCTTTAAGAACACATTTCTTCCTTAACTAAATTGTATTCCTAATGAAAACAATCATAATGCACAATATGTTGATTACTAGAGCACTGAAGATGAACAATATGTTAGCATAAAATTAAGGCCATGATCTGTTATTGATAAGCTTCCTGCATAGTCTAAGATTTTATTCCCTCAGCATCTCTTTGCCTACTCTAGGTAACCATTTAACCAGACAGTACTCCCAGGTTAACCCTGAAAATAGACTTCTACCTTATTGGATTACTCAGTTAATAAATAAATAAAAAATGTATAAAAATGAGCACAATGTCATGTATGCTGAATTAACAAAGAAAGTGGGTGACTCTTCTGCAGTTTATAGACCATATTCAAATACTAAACTTCTTTGTTGCACAGTTTGAACTGTTTAACATGCAACTATCATGGCTAGGCAGAAATGCTTAATTCTGCATTTCTTATCCTGACTAAAGGTAAAGATAGAACAGAAATGCAGTGCCTTCTTCAGTTTTCATTTAATTTACTCATTTGCAAGATACAGCCTACTAGACATATTACTGTACTGTACTGAGGAAGAACTTATTTGCTGCCTGTAAAAGGTTCATCTCCCAGGCCCCTGATTACACCTATTAGGGGTACCAGAATTTGTAAGAGATTTGGGATGCATGTCTAGGCTTAAAAAGGCCCTTGTGGTCATCAGCCTAGTAAACACTTATGAACCTATGAAAAATAAAACTTTAAGAAATGAAGGAAAGGACAGCATAATCAATTTGAAAATTTAGGAATCCTCTTGTGTTTTACCAGCATAAATTCATTACTCATCTCTTGAAATAAGATTTCTATAGATCTTTCAGTATAAATTATTTATTTAATTTATAAACCAGATAACATCCCAATGAACGTTAACAATTTCAGTATAACCCATGACACTGAAATAACAAAGTGACTTTCAAGGAATTATTACGCATCATTTACATAAAAAAAATGAGAATCAAACAGAAGTCTTTAGGCTACAAGTGACATAAAGTTTATCAACATGATCCATCATGCACTGCATGTAGAAACAGTATGACATCAGGTCACTTAGGTAATGTTTGTAGAACAATGTCATGTAGTGCAAATGGCAGAAAGAAATGTGATGCGTACTGTAGGGTAAATAAACCTTGTAGACTAATAGACAAGCAAGTTTAGAATCTTCAGAATGCATACAATATTTGTACAATGCACATGAGCAGTCCGGCTCTATCTTAAAGAAGTAATAATAATTAATGTAAAGAAATCATGACAAGTACAGTTGTATAAAATCTTACCATAACCATAGATGCCCCTCTCTTCACTATTGCAGTATTCATAACCTAAGGGATCGCCTGTGAAGGATAGCTCAACATCCGGCCAGTATACCAAAGCTTTTAGTACTTATAGGCATTGCATATCACTCGTATGTTCCCTGCGCAAGGTATAGGGCATAAAGATGATGCATGGACCCACACACTCAGAATTAGGAAAGCCCGGGAGGAACAGAATGTTTTTATGGATAAGAAAAATATGTGCATCCAGAAGGAGAAAAAGAAGGACAGACCCTCCGCCATGAGTGCAAGAAAGAACAAGGCTAGAGCAGAGGGTGGGAGCGAACACTGGTAATATACTTCAACAGTGAAGAGGAGGACATCTACTATTATAGTAAGATTTTACACAACTGTACCTGCCCTTCCATATCACTGGTGCAGTATTCATTACCTAAGGGAGATTACAAAAGCTGAAGAGGAAGCCTGAGAGGAGGACAGTACAGAATAGCTGTCCAGAAACCCATGCAGGATAGCTCTGGCAAAGCCAACTCTGGCCCGGAAATAACATCCAACTTGTAATACTTAGTGAAAGTATGAACACAGGACCAAGTAGCAGCCTCAAGGATGGAACTGGTATCCAGCCACTTGAAGAAAACATGAGAGAATGCAACATTCCTAGCAGAGTGAGCTTTTACTGATGAGAAATGACATTCTCCATGAAAAGAATAACAAAACAAAAATGTCTTTAGAAATCCAGTAAGAGAAACAACCAAACTCAAAGATCTGGGATGAAAGGAAACAAAAATCTGCTCAGAAATGCGAATAACTTTAGTTTTGTCCAGATAATATCTAACCTATCTATTCACATTCAAGGTGTGAAGAACCTTCTCACTGTAGGACTGTATAGAAGGAAAAAAGGAAGGAAGATAAACAACTTGATTAAACAAATGTGATTAACCACCTTGGGCATAAAAGAAGGATTAGTATGAAGAGATACCCTATCTCTGTGGAAAACTAATAAAGGAGGAATGGCCATGAGGGCCTGAAGTTCAGAGACTCTCTTGGGTGAAGTGAGAGCTATAAGGAGAACAGTCTTCCAAGTACAATGTTGTAAGGAAGCTGAAGCACCAGGCTGAAAAGGAGCCAGGCTGAATTTTTCAAGAACAAATCTGAAGACTCAAGAAGGTGGAACAGGGTTCCTGGGAGGCCTGATATGAAGTACAGCTTTAAGAAACTGCTTGGCCTCAAATCTACAGGCCAAAGGAGGATATAAGGGCAGACAAGCAGAAATAGCTGACAGGTGAGCTTTAACTGAATAATGGGCTGACCCAACATGGAGAAAATCATATAAAAAAGAGACAACTAGATGAACCTTCACAAATAGAGGATCATGATGGTATGAATAGCATGAGACAGAAAACCTTTTCCATTTAGACAGATATTTTTCCTGCTAGTGGATGTCCTGGCCTCCTGCAAAACCTCAGAAAACAGGTGCCTGAAAAGGGATCAAAGCCTTATCACCCATAGCATCAGTTGAAAAGTGGAGAAGTGAGGATGGACAAGACACCCCTTGTCTTGTGTCAGAAGATCCACCCAGTGAGGTAACCTGTGGTGATTGTCCCTGGCCAAGTGAGAAAGAAGTCTGGGCAAAAAGGGTGTCACTGGAAACATTTTGGAGAGTCCTGCCTGCTTTTGTGCAAGACTTGTGGTAAGACAGGAAGGGGAGGGAAGGCATACAAATACATCCCCTTCCAAGGAAACAACTGGGTGCTCACTTTCCAAGCCAGAGGACTTGGGACTCTGGAACAGAATAGAGGAATTTGTTCAGAATCGAGGCAAAAAGATCAACCCAAGGAATACCCCATTGATGGACAATGTCCAGGAAGACAACTCGGTGAAGCATCCATTCATGAGCTTGTGTGCTTGACCTACTCAAAGAATCTGCCACTAGATAGTGCTCAGAGGGAATGTAAACTGCCTGCAAAGTCACTTGATATTAGATAGTTAGATCCCAGATCTGAACAGCTAGTCTGCAAAGACTATAGCACCTTGTGGAGAAGTGAGGATGGACAAGACACCCCTTATCTTGTGTTAGAAGATCCACCCAGTGAGGTAACCTGTGGTGATTGCCCCTGGCCAAGTGAGAAAGAAGTCTGGGCTAAAAGGGAGTTACTAGCAAAATTTTGGAGAGTCCTGCCTGCTTTTGTGCAAGACTCGTGGTAAGACAGGAAGGAGAGGGAAGGCATACAGAAACATCCCCTTCCAAGGAAACAACTGGGTGCCCACTTTCCAAGCCAGGGACTTGGGACTCTGGAACAGAATAGAGGAAGTTGTTCAGAGTCGAGGCAAACAGATCAACCCAAGGAATACCCCACTGATGGACAACGTCCAGGAAGACAACTCGGTGAAGCATCCATTCATGAGCTTGTGTGCTTGGCCTACCCAAAGAATCTGCCACTAGACTGTACTCAGAGGGAATGTAAACTGCCTACAAAGTTGCTTGATATTGGACAGTTAGATCCCAGATCTGAACAGCTAGTCTGCAAACACTATAGTACCTTGTACCCCCCTTGTCTGCTGACATACCAAATCATTGTGGTATTGTCTGTGAAAATTACTAGGGGCCCAGAAGGAAAGAGAGAAAGAAAAGTCTGAAGAGCCAGAGAGCAGAGCCCTCTCTTTTATACTGATGTGGTCCAACTTCTGATGAAGAGGCCAGAGATGAAAAACCTTGAGGGGGCCAAAGGAGGCACCTCATCCCCTGTCTGAGGCATCTGTAAAGAGCTCCTGAGTCAGGACTGGAGCTTAGAAAGAAAGCCTCAGTTTCAGAGAAATTTGATGAATCCACCACTGAAGTTCAAGCTTGAGACAGGGAAGGAAGGGTACCAGAGGTCCAGGAGGTAGCAATGTTGGAGCCACATTGACTTGAGGTACAACTGAAGCTTTCTCATGTGCAGCCTGGACAGAGGGAGCATGGATTGGTGGAAGCCATGATCCAAAGAACTTTTGAAAAATTGGTCTTGATTGAAGCCAGGGGAAGAAAAGACTGGAAAAGGCAATGATAGGGCCTTGAAGGCAGGCAGCGATGCCAGCATGGGAATGGTCTGAAGCCTGCAACAAAGTAAAATATGATCCTAAAATGGCATCAGAGCTGATTTCTGAATTCCATGTATCCTGCAAAAGGAAATGACAGGAGTGAGGCATTTTGTGAATACCCTTGTGGCAACAGAGTCTCCAAAGGGCAAAGCAGTGAAGTGAAAATGCAAGGAAGAAACACAAAAACATAAAAATTTATCGAAATGTGGATATGAACATAGGCATCCTTGATATTCATAGAGACCAGAAAGGCCTGGGGTAGAAGAAGGGGAAATAAAGTCTGAAGAGACAACATAAAGGAAGGAATCTTTAGAAAGGAGTTGATCTGGGAAAGATCCAGAAATGTTCTCCAAGTGCCCTCCCTTTGGGGAACCAAAAACATTCTGGAATTTTAAAAAAAAAAAAACTCCCTACCTAGGCAGGAGGCACAGCTTCAATGGTGCCCTGAACCAAAAGGGAATGGAGCATCTCTGGGAAAAGAGGAAGTTACTCCTGAGGAAGTTGAGGAATGCCCAAAAAGGAAGGAAGGGACTTCCAAACCATAAAATATCCCTGGTGGATAATGCATAGAACCAAAGTGTCTGTTGTGATCCTTAACCAATTTGGGAGAGACAGGGAAAGACAGAGGGACAAGGGAACCTGGCTTACGGAAAGGGGAAACAAACTGTCAAATAGAAAGCAGCTTGTCCTGAAAAGCAGGTATCTGGGAGGTAGTAGTTTGAGTAGACTTAGCAGGATCACACATCTAGAACCCTTTTTCCCCTTAGGTGGATGGAGAAACTGAATATAAACAAAAACAGATTTGGAATGAAAATTCTGTTGAAACTTGGGGATAAGAGAAACAAAAGTATGGTTTCAGCTCCTGCAATGCTTTACCCTTATCCCGGACAGACTTGAAAAGTGCAGCAGCAGCAGCACCCAAAAAATGTTATTATCCAAAGGAGCAACCAATAGTATATGGCAGTAATGTCATCAGGCAGAGCCTGAAGACAAAGCCAAGAGTAATGCCTCACAACTGAACCAAAGGCAGCAGCCCTGGAGGAGGCATCAGGCACATTGTAGCTGCATTTGATACAGTAGCGAGCAACTTGGGAGGTAGATCCTGGTGAGGAAAGGGTAGAAGCCTTCCCCTCAGAGTCAGGAAGGTCTGAAACCACTTTGGAAACCTGAGAAAGGAGGACCAAAACACACCTGGTCATATGAGACGGGTACTTGATAGCCCTAAAGGATAAACGAGCAGCAGTGTAAACCTTTTTGCCCAGCCTTTCCATAGCCCTACAATCCTTTTCTGCAAGCAGCAGCTTGGTAGAGTGCAACTACATGGAGGGAATGTCAGAAGAGACAGACACTACAGAAGGGTCAGTAGAAGGGCATTTATAATGAAATTTACACTATGTAGGGGGCTAAGAATCAGGGGCAACAGAAGTTGCTGACAAGGTATCCAGAAGGGCAGCCAGAACAGGAGGAACAGCCTATGGCTTAGGAGAATCCATCTGGAGTAGCTCATAATACATCTTCTGAGTGTCAGAGGCTTGAGAACAATCTCACTTAAAATAAATTCATCACATGGACAACAGTATCCCCAAAGGAGAGATTCTCCAGATGGTTATCCAGACTAATAGAGTCCTCTTCCTCTGAGCCATAGTCCAAGGGGGAAGGGATATAAGAAGAGTAAACCAAGGACTCTGCCTCTGAATCCAGATCCTTGTCCAAGGAATCCAGTTCCCTGGATCTTTTAACAGGAGTCAAATACCAGGGAGGAGCAGGCACAGACATCACTTGAGGAGGCTTTAAAGACACCAAAGCACTGAATAACCTGAGTACTGACATTCATGTTGGGGAGCCTTAACTGCAGGGGAAATATCCTTGGATTCCTATTTCTTTTTCTATGGGATGTCTACACAAAACACCTTCGGAGGGTCAGACCCCTGTCAACATTTAATAAGTATAGTAGGAATCTCTTCCTAAACTAAGATCTGCAGAATCCTTCTCGGTTCCTCAGATATAATCAGCTAAGGTCCCCCCTTGATGTTAGGAACAGATGTTTGTTAAGCCTTAGAGAATGTGCAAGAAGTTGGATCCATGCCGACCTCCGATGGAGAGATAAGAAGAAACTCCAACAGGACACTTATCTGAAACGTGACATGGTTACCAGTACAGCAGAAGGGCATTCATGCAAACATCCAACAATGGCTTTCAGACTGGCGGCAAAGAAGCACTGAATGTTTACATTTATACATCACCTTTATGCCCTATGCCTTGTGTGAGGAGCAAACGTGTGACATATGACACCTATAAGTACTAAAGTCTTTGTTCGGACATTGGGCTGTCCTTGGCAGGAGATCCCTTAAGTTATGAATATGGTGTTAGTGATATGGCAGGACATCAAACATTACCTTCTAGTCTAGGGGTTTTGCACTCATTAATGTTTTGAGAAATCTGTGTTTTGCATACTGTCTGGACTAAAACTAAAAAAAAGGTGGGAGAGAAGAGCTGCATGTCTGTGGGGGCACGGTGTTAATGCAGTCACATGGTACCACAATACTGCCTCTTTTTGAAGGTAAAGAGGCACTGTATTAGTGTATTCACTTACTGATGCCTTTGGGACATGTGCACAAGGCAATGTACAAACTACCACTCAATAACACTCCATCAGGATATCATTACGTAGGGTAAACATAGGCAACTATTCTCTGCATTTCAAGAAAATGGCTACCAATGATGCTTTCCATCCCTGCTGCATCCTATATTCATTATAAATCACCATACCAGACTAGTAAATGAACACAACGACATTAAAGGCAAAAATGCATTAGGATGTCACCCGAAAGCTTTGGTTGTATGTAAATGGAGATTACTGTAAGCTTGGATAAAATAATTGTTTAATAAAACAGGACTTGAAAGAAAGCCACTAGGCAGATCATTAGGAAGTCAACTTTGGGTGAATTGAAATCAAGGTCATGCAGTTAGTATGCTATGATGAACACACCACACACAGCAGTACTGTAGTAGGAATTTAACTGGGTGTTCCAGGACAACTTTTACAAGATTACTTTGTATTTATGGTCATGATTCAAACTGGCTGCATGGGTCCAGCAGAAGACACTTCAAATGAAAATGTCACTGGTAGACTGATTACTGTTTTATACCAAGTGGATAGTAAGCTAGTCAAAAGGACTAATTAATATTAATTGTTTGTGGGTTAAACTTCAAAATGTACTTAGCTCCCTTCTACAAAGAAAATAAAATCTAAACTTAAAGACACCAGAGCTTGTCAGCAGTAATGTATCTAAGAGAAGTGTTGCATATTTATGCATAGAGAGGATTTCTGATTTATTTCCATCGTCTGTAAATCACTGGTCACCAGTCATTTGTTCTAAAAGTTTAGATTAATGGGTTTTATATTAAACTTTATAATGACATTTAAATATTGCATGGGTGCATTTCATAAAGCCTCTGCCTACTTCTGTAACATGCATAGCATTATTTAGTGTTGGGCTTTTCCTTACTGTACAGCAGAAATAATATTTTAATGGCTAAGCAGAACACACTACAACAGAAAATAATTAGACTACTTTGCCTTACGTGTTTAATGGCATTATGTCAGTTTCTTATACAGTTCAGTGAATGTTCTGACTTGCGCCTATCCCTCTTATATATTATACTATTTCCAGCAATGCATAAAATTCAAATTACTTATGGGAGACCTGATTTCTCCAGTTGAATGCTAACAACTTGCTTCATGGTTATACATAATTAAGCAAATACTCCTATGTGCGGTATAAAGGAAAAATATTTAATTATTTTTCCTTAGCAAATGCTAGTATTTTACTGTAGAACAGTTTAAGTAGTATAATATTTCAGCTGATAAATCATCTCTGAGATAGAATGAAGGATTATACTTGTGGGTTTCCCAAACATAAGATGTCCCAAATGATTTTTCAGTAGCTGATAATGTATCCAGTATACTATGACCTTCTTCATCAAAAAATAGCAGAAACATCCAATTAGACATAAATAAACCAATTAGCAGAGACAACAGGATGTACTCATTACAGCTACATGTTGGACATAGCATTCAGCTAATCATTCATGCTATGGTGGCAACTACAAAAAAAATGGGAAAAGAGCATGGAAAATTATTAAAGACACATGATACTGCTTAAGGGCAGTCATTTTGAAAAAGGGCTAAAATGTCCACCATTTACATGCTGAGAAGCCAGATTTCTAATTAAATTGAAACTAATGTTTCAGCACTGCATTATATATGAACTTATTTGTACAGGTAGAAAATCTGGAAAGGGAATGTTGTACACTCCATATGTATACTGTGTTTGCGACATTGCTGGAAATGTAAGCAAACTAATCTTAGATTCATAACAATGTAAATAAAATATCTGTAAATGGATGCTGTACACAGAAGTTACTACAGAAGACTCAAAACTCTTAATTATATTTACTGGGTGTCTGCTCTTTGGGATTTTTTAGTAGTAAATCAATATCATTACAGCAGTTCAAAATAACATACCGTATGAAGGTTTGGAGTCTAATAAATAAGATGTTGCAAATTCCAATTTTAGAAATAAGAAAAAAAAAATGAAACTACCTCCAGACAGCAACTGAAACAAAAGCCAGTTTATCAATCTCACAAATACTATAAACTAAAACTAGCAACAAAGAAAAGCAATGATTTTTATAACACGTACACAATTTTTTAAATGTGTTGGTTTAATATTTTCTAGCATATCCTTTCCATCCAGAATAATACTAATGTGGAATGAGGTATGCATTTTCCCAGTGCTTAACATTTTATCCAAGAATAAATTCTTAAGTGCACTGATAGTAGAGGACAGTAGCCAAAAAACAAACATTAAAAAAAAAACAAGGAGATGAAAACCACTTGAAAACCAGCTCAGAATTATATAATATGTTATTGCCTTTTATATTCTTACTGATTTCCACAAAATGTGTATGCTAGTCTAAGCCCCACCCCAAACTGAAAGTGGTAACTATGCTGCAGCTTACACTAATGTACAATCACTTGCATAAGTGTATAAACTCAGCTGTACCAGATAGAATCAAAGCCAGAGCTCCAAATAAAATTAAGATGCCATGGTGGACTTCCAGCATCAACAAATTCTACAATAAATGCAAAACGTTTCTGTCCAAAAAAACAAAAGACATCGACCCAACAATCCCAACAATGGAAAGGCACCCTCCTCAGCCTTAACAGACAAATAAGACAACTTATCAAATCCACAAAGAGCTCCTTTGAAGAAACCTACCAAGTACTGCCAAGGATAACCATAAGGCCATTTACAGCTATGTATGTAACCTGAAAGGTAGGACCCAAGAATGTGCAGAACTGGTTGTCAATGATATCACACACACTGACCCCAGAGAGAGAGCAAACCTGCTAGCAGATAGGTTTGACAAAATTTTCACTCCCTTATCCCCTCCTAACTTACAACAAACCCTCCCCCAAACTTCCCCCAACCTTACATATCTGAAGAACAGGTCCTCAAAGCCCTGTCTAAGGCAAAGAACACAGCCTCTATGGGACCAGACGACATCCCAGGCTGTCTTCTAAACAGGTTAAAACATGAACTAGCATCAGCACTAAGTACCCTTTTCAATCACAGCCTAACCACAGGCTTTGTTCCTGCAGAATGGAGAAGAGCTACAGTTATTCCCCACAAAGGTGGCCTAGAAACAGACCCGGGGAATTACAGACCCATAAACCTGACCAACCTCATCTGTAAGGTCTTGGAACGGATTATTATGCACTTCATAAATACATAGGTGACCTCCAAACCCTGGATCCTACCCAATCTGGCTTTGTGAAGGGCAGATCCTGCCTGTTAAATCTTGTGGATTTCTTTGAAATTGTGACCAGGGCCACTGATGAAGGCAAATCTGTGCACACAGCATACCTCGACTTGGCAAAGGCTTTTGACACAATCCCAAGTTCAGGCATTACCAATATACTTGGCAAACTGAATGTAAACCCCATTGTTGTAAGATGGGTTGCCAACTGGCTCAAAAACTGGACACACTATAAAAGTGGGGAACTCTGCATTGACTAGCAGACCTGTTACCGTCGGGGTGCCACAGGGGTCAGTGTCAGGCCTCCTAATGTTTAGTATATACTTCTCAGAAGTTCAGGTCAAGACTAAAGGGTTGTGGCTGACCAAGTTTGTAGAAGACTGTAAACTAGGTACAATCACTGAATCCCCAAATGATGTCAGTATACTCCAGGAGGCTCTCACACAGACCAACGACTGGTGTATTAGTCACAGTTTCAAACTGAATGCAAAGAAATACATCATCATTCCTTTCGGCACAAACAATGTCTCTTCATGCTATCAAATCAACAACAAAACCCAAAACACCCATAAGTAGTAAGGGACCTGGGATCACAGGCTGTCTGCAACCTTGACTTTGACCACCACGTGTCTACTGTTGTAAGGAAAGCTTTCCACGTAGCTCACATGATTAGTAAAGGCATCACCTTGAGATGCCCCTTTCAGTATGTACCGTACTAAGCACCTACAGCAATTAGAGAGACCTAAGAGGTTTCTAACAAAGAAGATCAAGGGCCTCCAGCATGTGCCTTACACGAACTGACTAAAGTCCCTGTCACTATACTCCATATCGTATAGACCTCTTAGGGGAGACTTATACCTGACCTACAGAGCAACCCAAGACCCAAATGTAATGAAATGACTGCATATCTATAAATCAAATGGGTGTAGGGCTCCCATTCCAGGGACTTAAAAATAGCCTGCGACTTAAATAAGACATGCAGGAGGGACAGAATTGTCTCCCAGCAACTGCCATGTCTTTGGAACAGGATACCAATTCATATGAAACAGAGCACCTCTATGAAATTGTTCAAGAGGAACCAGGACGGGTGGATGGGGCACTATAAATTCTTACTGGGGATAGTACCCACAACCCTCTTGGGCATGGGTAGTCATCACTAAATGCAATCTTGGGTACTGACTAGTACTTCTATGGTACTACTTTGGGTTGAAATGGGTAGGCTTAAAATGACCTCCAGGTCAGTGGCCTAGTGATCTCCTATGATCCTATAAATAGGAAAAAAATTTGGTGGAAGAGACTATCATCAGTAAATTCAGATGGTATTATATGGTGCACTTCTCCAAGGCATACCTATTTTGCACCATTTCCTATACTGTTGCGTATATCAAAGTTTGACTTAAATGAAAGTGAAGCTCTGCATTTAATTTATGTTTATGTACCAGGTAGAACACTGATCAAAACTGATCAATTTCAGGCCCAGCCCAGGTTGCACTGATTCACCATGCAAATAAGACCATGTTATACCACAAAGGCATAATACAGAAAGAATACTTTCTTGTTCTCGTTGTTAGTGAAAGTATAGTATTAATCTGACACAGATAAAGTGTATAAAAGGACGCAATATAATAAATAAGTATATCTACATATTTGTAGGTTACTGACCACACTGTGAGAAGAAAGCAGGGTTTGTAAAAAGTAGTAGCCGGATGTTAGTAAACACAAAAACAATGCATTCAGTAAAGTAAATGGAATTTTACTCATATTCATAGATTAGCAAACATGAAATGAGTTGAGAGTAACACTGTGTTAACAGCTTTAATGGAGTGTTAGGAGGAGCTAAATGATGTAACCCATGGTGAGACATTTGCATTGGCTTTGTTTAGCCAGGTAGTCTTTTAACTGGTGTCTGAATTCGATATGGATGGGGATGCCTTTTAAAATAAGTGGAGGCCCTTGCCAGAGTTTGACGGCTAGAAAAGCAACAATCACTACAACAAAGTTTTGTTCTTGGAGACGGTAGTCCTGGCCCTGACTGGAAATGTTTTCTAAGGTTGTAAGGAGGAGTTCAACTAAATGTGTTTAACAGAGAAATGCCTGATCATTCCTTGAAGAAATAGTTGAATATGAGAGAACTCAACTGAGAAGCTGCTGTCACTTCCCTCTCATTTCTCTTTTTAACCGGAAACCAGTTTGCCTTTTTGACACTGAGGCAGTGGTGTTCAAGCCAAGTGGAGTAGGTTATGAAGTGATCGTTGGTTTTTTTTTTTTTGGACAGTGTTTGAAGGAAGGTGAAGTTCCGCTTGAACGCAGTAGATAGCATAAAAAAAACATACTTAAAATGCTTTTGCCTATTGTAGCTTCTGTTTGCGAGAACAAGAAGTGAGAGATTTTATAAGCTCAGAATACTAAGTGGTTCAGTTTTTGTTCTTAATTTAGAAATGTTAAGCTTGAAGAGTGGGGACTGATCTAGCCATAGTCCAAAATATTTGAAGACTGATGTAGTTTTAATAAGAGGGTTATGTTGATCTTTAATATGTAATGTGATGGGGTGTTTAGATTGTTTTTGATAAGTACCAAAAATCATGGATTTGGTTTTAATGGGGTTTAGTAGTAGTTTTTTGCTACTGAGCCAAATAGACAGAAGCCAATCTTGGAGTTTCTTTTTAGGCAAGAGTGGTTGTTGCTGGATGTAAAGATGACTGTCATCCGCATATAAAATGAGGGGGAGACGGGAAATTGGTTTATAAAAACAGAAAAGTGATCTTAGGCTGGAACCTTGAGGAACGATAGTGTAAATAAGGGACTATGCCCAAAATGGAAGTACCGATTTTTGCTCTGTATGATCTCATAGACAGGAACCATGTAAAAGTTTGGTGACTAATACCTAACCTATTCAAGTGGGATAGCAGCAGGGAGTGGTTCCTGAAGTCAAATACTTGTGTGAGGTCAATGAAAAGAGACTCTGTGGATTGCCTTTATCCATAATCAGGATTTCATCTCAGGGTCCAAAGAGTGGTCATAGTACTTTTCTGAGATCAGAATCCATGCAGTTTTGGTGGTGGGATTTGGCACTTTTATAAGCAGTTTGAAAAGTGATAGCATATAATTGTTTTCTATATTTTCTCCTACAGAACGGAAAATCATGATTGGTCAGAAGTATGAAATTTTAGAAGCTTTTTGGATGCTTAGGAAGGGATCTGACTAGAGTGAATTTCCAGATGACGAGCTTGAGATTTAAAGTAAGTCAAAAGTACAATAGAGGGCTGAAAATAAATCTCTATGGTGGCAGATGAACCAGAGGGCCAAACTCTCAGATACAGTAGGAGTGCCAAGAGGAATTTGCTCTAGCAGGTGTTCAACTTGTTTCTGAATGATATTTCTGAAGTAGAAGGACAGTAGGTATGGGCGGGTATAGGGGTGTTGGTAGACAAAGTGTGACTTAGGGGAGTTTGCTGAATTTCTTAAGAAAACTGGATAATGGTAGGGGTTTTTGACTAGAGTTAAGGTTTTGTGCTTTACCACCTGTAATAAGGTTGACTTCTTGCCAAAAATGATTTGGAGAGATAAGTTGTAAGAGATGTGTGGAGGTGAAGAATTTTTGTTTTTTTGTATCTTCTGACAGCATGTTTTGCGAAGTTACAAAGTGACATGTTTCACCTTTAATGGGGTGTTTTACTTGTATATTTAGATAGTTTTTTTTTGTTTGTGGGTGTGTGTTTGAAATGCCTGGTGATTACTGGACAGACAAAATTTGTTTTGTAAATTAGGGTGGATGTAAGTATATCTAGAGTGACTACGCCTGGTGATTATTGGACTGACAAAATTTGTTTTGTAGATTAGGGTGGATGTAAGTATATCTAGAGTGACTATGACTCAAACACTATATATAGTTGAGAACAGTGCAGCATATTTGCTAAATTAAGCATCATGGTCAAATCATGCTGGTTATAGCAAAGTACACATTCTGCTTGGATACATAACTTACTTCAGTGATAAAAATGTAAATCTGCTTTGTAATAACATAACATTTAATAATACTTCTCAATTCTGATTTAAGTTGTGGAAACAAGCCAAATCCCTAAATTGGTTCTGGAGAAATATATTGCCTTTCTCATGCATAATTTTTATTGCTGTCACTACATCTATAAAAGGACAACATAAATACCTGCATGTGATTTGCTTATTTTCCACATGAATCTTTATGGGTAGGAAATGTGACTGACTTCCACACTACCTGAAGACAATCTAACAATTAAACCTGTGGAAAATAAATAACACCAAGTCCAGTAAAAAAAAAAAATATATATATATAAAATATATGTCAGTGCTCTCACTGATAAAGCATTCTAGTGCCAGTGTACAAGAATAAAGGGGACATTCGCAACTCTGGGCAGTACAGCAGACAAACTCCTGTCACAAGTGCTGGATAAGATGATGGCTAAATGAATATGCATTGTAGTAAAAAGTAAAATGAGAGAAGAGCAGTTCGGTATAACCAACCCAAGGTTTGAAGTGGGACAGATAGAAGAGAAGAGAAGCTGGAAATGAGGAAAAAATCCAGTTGGGCATTTTAAGATTTGGAGAATGCATATAACAAGATCCCAAGAAAGCTGGTTTGTGCAGTCCTCTGATGGTTTGAAGTCACAGAAACATTTTCAGAGTTACTGCAGGTTGTATAAAAGGACAAAATGACACAAGTACAAAACACGTTCAGTCTCATCAAAGGGTTCCCAGTGGAAATGGTTGTGTATCATGGTTCAAGACTACATCAACAAACAGATCAGATGGACAGAACAACAAAGCTGCTGTGTGCAGATGATGTGCTATTGCAATCAGACTCAGAAACTTCAGCAAATAAGGGAATGGAATGCAAAACTGAAGGCACATACAATGAAACTGAGTACATACCAAACAGCTGTCATGGCAGCAAACGAGAAGAATAGAAGAAGATGAAAACGGAAACAGAACAGCTTACCAGCTTCAAGTATCCACAAGGGATGGTTGAGAAGAAGGGAAGTCTGAATAAGGAGGTCAAAGCTGAACTCATAGGTGCTGTAGCCAACTGACAGTGTTTGTTTGGTGTAGTGCGTGACAGATGAATGCTAAAGAAGCTGAAGAGGAAGATTTAGAGAAAAGTGGTATGACCAGTACTTCTGAACAATAAAAAAACCTTGGCAGTGTAGTTAGAGCAGCAAAGGAAGCTAGTGATGAAAGAGATGAAGTGCCTGAGATGGGTGGCAGGATGCAGAATGTGGAACAGATGAAATGACGACACCAGATCAGAAGATAAAGTAGCTTTAATTGTAGAGAATGTCATGTCTTGAGTAAATCTCCTTTCATCTCAGGCTTCCAGATTCTGACAGTGACAGACTGCAACTCAGAGATCCAAGATACAGTTACTTACCTGTGCCTCTTTTCCCCTACATATTATTTCCTGACATTGACAGACTGCAACTCAGAGTTCCAAGATACAGTTACTTATCTGTGCCTCTTATCTCTTGCATATTATTTCCATGCTCCCATGGCTGCTGCATCATCTTCCAATTTGGCTGCATGTGTGTGTGCATGTGTAAAATTTTGGTGTCTGCATTTTTGGCTCTTCAATCTTCCTTACCACAAAGAGTAAATACATCCCTATTTCCTGGTCTGGGAGCAAAATGTGGCCTCTTTGTGGTAATTTTTGGATCATGGCAGCTCAAGCGAAATGCCATCTAAGAGTATTTGATTTTTCTGGACACCGTGGATAATATATTCTTAATTGATGCATACAGAATACAGTTGCTGCTTTGCATTCTAAGGCTATCACCGGCGCTTCAGCTGCTTTACCTGCAGTAAACTAATGCAGAATGTTACTTTTGGTTTTAAAAAGCATCTTCTTTTGTAAGTGCTAAGTCAGTATAGTTACTTCTGGATGTTGCTACTTTAGATATGATGAGCCATATGTAAGGATCCCATTTCCTCAGTAGACTAGAATGTTGCAGAGTGCTGGTCTTGCTGTGATCTCTAAACTACTTTCCAGGAATGGCTAGCCTTCCCACTTTTCTTATGTCCCTCATCTTCATTCATCATTTTCCAACCCTGTGGTTTATATAGCATGTATTTTCATATTTTATGTATCAGTAAAGCTATGTGGCCGCGGTGGTGCAGCGGTTAGCATTGTCACCTCACAGCAAGAGCTTTTCCTGTTCGATTCTCGGCTGGAGCACCTTCTGTGTGGAGTCTGCATGTCCTCCCTGCGGTCAAGTGACGTTTAAAGACATGCAGGTAGGTGTGTGCATGAATGGGTGTGTCTTCTTTGAAGGTTGGGTGTCGGGCTGGCAAATCGGCACTGCAAAAATCCACTGCCAATCATTAGCGGACCGGAGTTCCGCCGTGGTGACCCCTAACCGGGAAAATTCAAAAGACATTACTGTATATCAGTAAAATTAAGGGCTCCTCACCTTACTCACTGTTTAACTATTATATCTGATAAATAAAATATAGTGGAATATTTTCTAGGCAAGATTAAATAACCCAGACAAACATTTCTGATCCACTAACATATCTCATCTAGAGACTGAATTGTCAGAAAAAGGAGGATGAATCATTGAAGAAATAAAATTGTAATATTTTACCAGAACATAGTAAATCTGTACTCAGTAAAGAAGTTGTTCAATCACCACTACTCCAACTGCAAACACATATTGCCACTTCCATATCATACCCTGCAAGCTGTGTATGATGCAATAGCAACAAAAAAGATACATGCTTGTTATTGACTGTAAATTATGTGATATACAGAAGGAATTCAAAGAAAATATTTTCATGACATACAAGTATAATTTCCTAAACTGACATTTGAAATATTTAATTTAATATGAATAATGTACTTGTTTATT
This sequence comes from Protopterus annectens, assembly GCF_019279795.1. Lineage (NCBI taxonomy): Eukaryota > Metazoa > Chordata > Ceratodontiformes > Protopteridae > Protopterus > Protopterus annectens. The sequence continues at coordinate 279,142,573 of NC_056738.1, read as the reverse complement.
ACCTGGTAACTGAACGTGTCATTATTGACCATTTTCAGCCACATTATAAGCCACAAGGATAAGGGAAAGAATAAATCATGCATGGACATCTGGGTCAGTGAACCAGCATATTTTTGGGAGGCAAGTGGGGCAGTTAGAGAAGAAACACTCACAAACAGTGAGAAAAGGTTATGTGCTTACCATAACGTTCAATGTTTGTAGTCCGTCTCGCCCTTCATTCTTACACTTGGGTTCGGAGCTGAACCTCAGCTCCGACTCGGCAATTCTCCAGCTCAAAATCTTCTGGTTGACTCATGGCAAGGAGGTATCCCATAATACACTGCTAACATATCCCAGATCTTGTTTGCTGCAAGTAGTAAATATGCAGAGACAAAGAACAAACCATGTAGAAAGGCCTCAGCATAGAGATAAGGCAATAATCACAATATCCCCAGGTCCTAAAGGAGGGGGGCAGGAGGGAGGGTTCATAAGAATGAAGGGCGAGATGGACTACAAACATCGAACATTATGCTAAGTACATAACTTCTTTGTGTTCTGTAGTCCTATCTCGCCTTCATTCTTACACTTGGGACGGCATCCCCAGCACCTTTATCTTGGATAGCTCACTGGAAAATGCTGAATACTGTGGAACCAAAGGAAGACCTGTTCCTGGAAGCCATATCCAATTTGTAGTTAGTTATGAATGGATGAGGTGAAGCCCATTTTGCTGCTGCACAGATGTTGCCTATAGGGATCTTTGCTTGAAAGGCTACTGAAGTAGAAACAGATCTGGTAGAGTGAGCTTTCACTTTGAAGGGAAGATCTTTGCCACTGGATGTATAAATAAATGAAATGCAGCTGGAGATCCAGTGAGACAAGGTGGTTTTGGAGACTGGTAGGCCCTTCCTTGCATCTGAAAAGGAAATAAACAATTAGTCTAACCTTCTGAAATTCTTAGTTCTATCGAGATAAAATCGCAATTGTCTATGAACGTCAAGCTGGTGAAATTTGTACTCTGCCTTGTCAGAAAAAATAGGGAAGAAAACAGGTAATTCAATGGATTGATTAATACTGGCCTGAGAAGAGACCTTAGGAACAAATGAAGGGTTGGTCCATAAGGAAACCCTATTTCTGTGAAACACCAAATAAGGGGGCTTAATAGAGAGGGCTTGCAGTTCTGAGACTCTCCTTGCAGTCGTAATGGCCACTAAAAATATGTTTTTCCATAATAGGAACTTGAGGTCACAAGTTGCTGAAGGTTCAGAAGGACTCAAAGTAAGTTTTTGAAGTACAAAATTCAAATCCCAGGGTGCCACAAGATCCATGACTGGAGATCGTAATAATGTGGTTCCTTTAAGGAAAGCTCTACACAATCTATGCGCCATAAGGTTAGGATCATTAGCCAAATAAAAGGCAGAAATAGCTACCAGTTGAACTTTAATTGTGGCAGTTGCTGAGCCTTGATGGAAAAACTGAGTAAGGAACTTCAAAACTGCAGAGATGGGAGCTGTATAGGGATCGAGGTTTCTCTCATGGGCCCAAAAGGAGAACCTTTTCCACTTACTGGTGTAAGCCTTTCTAGTTGAAGGTTTGTGAGAAGATGTCAGAATATGTACAACATCATGGGAAAAGTCATGAAGCCTGACTAGAGATGGAACTGGAGCAGCCAAGCTGTCAAATTGAGGGTGTGGAGAGAGGGATGGAACACCCCTGACGTGTGTCAGTAAATTTAGCACTGGATTCAGAGTCCAAGGTTCGTCCATTAGATGAGGTCTGAGGAAGGGGAACCAAATCTGACAAGGCCAGTAAGGAGCAATGAGGATCATTTTGCTTCCCAAAGATGTTGCTTTCTGAATTACCTTCGATATCAGGGGAAATGGTGGGAATGCATAGAGAAGTCCCGAGGGCCAATCGTGAACGAGTGCATCTCTGGGTGCCTCTCCCTTCAGGGGAATTAGGGTGAGGTAGCTGCTGCATTTGGCATTTAGAAGGGTGACAAAAAGATCGCAGCAAGGCTGACCCCATCTGCAAAAAATCTGTTCTGCAATGTGTGGATTCAGAGACCACTCATGAGGCATTAGAATAGCCCTGCTGAGCCTGTAGGTTATCACAATGGTTTTCCCCGGAATGTGCACTGTGATCAAAAAACTTTGGAAAGACACTGCCCACTCCCACACTCGAAGGGCCTCTATGCAAAGGGGATAAGATCTGGTCCCTCCTTGTTTGTTTATGTACCATACCACCGACATATTGTCTGAGTGGATCACAATCGTCCCTAGAGGGAGAAAGCTGTGAAGTGCTTGCAACACTAGAAGCACTGCTCTCATCTCCAAAACATTGATATGCAAATGAGCCTCATGTTCCTGCCACATGCCTTGGACTGTTCTCCCTAAATAATGCCCTCCCACTCTATCTGAGAGGCATCCGTGGTCAGGGTGGTGACAGGGGGAGACTGAAAAATGGTCTGCCTGTGGTCAGATGACTTGACTGGGTCCAACAGCAATGATCCTGCTTGCATGATTCCATTATCAGAATGGGGTGAGAAAGAGGTAGATGCTGCAGTGACCACTGGGAAAAAAGTAACCACTGCAGAACCCTCATGTGCAGTCTGGCTAATGGAACTAATGTTATTGTAGAGGCCATCATCCCTAACAATTGGAGCACCATCTTTGCTTTTGCCTTCTGCTGAGGAAGTAGACTCAAAATTTGTTGCCTGAGATTCAAAATTCTCTCCATGGGGATAAGCCGTCATTGTTACGGTATTTATTTCAGCGCCAATAAAATTCACATGTTGAGAGGGCAATAATGCAGATTTTTGCCAGTTTACTGTAATCCCTAGCTGCAGGCAAGTGGAAATGGTGGCGTCCCTGGCCTGTAATAGTAGATGCCTGGTGGTGGCAGTCAGGAGCCAGTCGTCCAGGTACAGAAACATTTGGAATCCAAGGCGTCTCAAGTGAGCCATTACCACTGCCATGCATTTGGTGAACACCCTGGGGGCTAGGGTGAGACCAAAGGGCAGGGCGTGAAACTGATAATGACTGGCCCCCAGCTGGAAGCGTAAGTGACTCCTTGATCCCCTGTCCATTTTTATGTGGTAGTACTCATTTTGGAGATCTATGTAGCACATCCAAATGTCTTTCCCTAACAACGGGAGTATCGACTGTAAAGTGACTAATCAGAACTTGGACTGAGGAGGGGGAAAAGAGAAGGGAATACGTTATCATCTGGTAATTATCCTTAATACCCATCTGTCTTGAGTGATACTGCACCAGGCTTCTGGATATAAGGATATACGTCTCCCAAATGGCTCCAGAGATGTGCAGTTGGGCCTCCTTTCAGGAGCACTGATAGGGACGACCACAAAAGGAATCACAGTCTCCCTGGTTCTGTGAGCCTCCCCTGCCTCTAGGGTGGTGTCTACCATTATTTCCTCCTCTGCCTCTGGAGAAGGAATCACCCTGTGGTCCTGGAAAAACCTCTGTGACTTCTTGAACCACATTTTACTGCCCTTCTGCCCTTGGGATAGGGTCTAGAAGGAACGGAAAAATTGATTCCTACAGCAGACAGGGTTTTCCCTTCCTGTTCGCACCTGGTGAGTGTGTCCTTTGCCTTGGGTCCAAACAACGAGGATCCATCAAAGGGAGCATTGGTAAATGTAGACTTAAAGGCCTCTGCAATGTTACACAAGCGCATCCAGGAGTGTCTTCTAAGAGAAACTCCTGAACCCGCTGCCCTAACCGCTCCATCCACTGCATAAGATATCAGCCGCATGGAGGAGTTTACGATAGAATTTAAGATAGACATCTGTGAGTTAAACTTCTCAGACACTGCTTCAGATACATTACCTTGTAGAGTCTCTCCCAGTTCTTTTAGGAGATATCTCTGGAACCTAGTGAAGTGAAACAGGTAGTTCAGTGATCTGAGTGTAAAAGCCGCTGAAGAAAAGATTCACTTCCCATACCTATCCACCGTTCAAGATTCCTTGTTTGGTGGATGGACAGTGGAGGAAGTTTCAGCAAGTTCCTTTTTGGTGGCTGCTGCCACCACCATGGCATCTACTGGCACGCCTTTAAAGAGAAAATCTTTGTCCTGAGGTGCTGACAAGACTTTATTAGGTCTTCTAGGAACTGGTTCCACAGTATTGGGAGATTCCCACACCTTTCGACTCACTAGATCCAGTAGATCGTCAAAAGTTGGAGACACCCAAGAGGCGGAGGGTTGAGACCCAAAAGCCTTCAGATACACTGACTCCTCATCAGAAGGGGAGGTTGTGGGAAAGCTACCTCTCTGTTTCAGGATCTCAAGGATATCTGCAAAGGAGATATTATCAGAGAATGACTTGGAGGACCCTTTTGACTCCTCGAGTTCGGTGTCTGATGTAATGGACTCATCGGGGAATCAACATGTTTCCTCTTACAAGTTTTCTTCCGAGGAGGCTCTTCAAAAGGATATTCTGGGGAGACCATGGAAGACTGGGGACCACTCATGGAGGTTTCCTGAGCTGCAAGTCTCTACTGTGCTGGATGAGAGAAGGCACTGAGACTGAAGTCGGTGCTTTAGGGGGAAGAGTGTCGGTACCCCTGGTTGAAACTGAAGACTTGGACAGAACACTTCTCATCACCTCGAAAGCCGAACCTCCTGGATCCGAGAATGGACCCCGCTCTGAAGGTGCAGAAGTAGTCCTCAGTGCCGAGGAGATAGGCTCCGAGGCAGATGTGGGGTCCAAATTCACCCGAGCCAAAGTACTGAGAGGTAGGCTTGGAACTAAAGAAGTTCAGGTCCAAGTATCGCCCTCGGGCCCGACCGGAGAGCTTAGGACCCTAGACTCCACGGATGGCACCGAAGGGGTTGGAGTGGATATCAGAACCAAGAGACCAACTGAGGTAGCTGGAACCAACCTTTCCAAAGCAAGTGGCACCGACATTTCTGGCTCCGATGCACCAGAGTGGCTCAGAGGAGGAACATCGACAGGGTGTAAGGGCACATTAGGCTTTGGAGCCAACTGGGACGGAGTCGAAAGTAAATTTGCCAGCGCTAATGTCTGGAGAAGTCTGCGCACCACTCTCTCAATGTCCTCATCAGAAAGACTCCTAGAGGACCTGGAGGATAAAGTGGGGGACCTAGACCATTGAAAAATAGGTGATCTGAGTGTCGGAGGGACCGGGCGGAGTTCAGCTGACCAGCTTGAGACACAGACTCAGTTATCAGCTTCAAAACTCCTGGAACCGAAACTAATTATTCCACATCAGAAAACTCTGACGGCACCGAAACCAGTGGAGCCGAAGAGGATGTAGTCAATTTGGCAATCTTGTCTGGTAGCTCTGATGACACTGAATGAGTGGGAGACTGCCTTTTAGTGGATTTGACTTTGTCTTTTTTGGAAGATGGTGACTTAGAACTGGAGAACGAAGAAGCCAACGCATCCTCAAAAGAATGGTTAAATAGGCCTTTCAAAATGAGTTTGTTCTTTCTCTCTTGAAGAACTCGGGGACCAAAGGCATGACAAAGCAAGACTCTTGAAGGTGAATAGCACCTAAGCAGTAGACACAAATATTATGCCAATCTGTCAGAGACATTTTCTGGGCACACTTAGTACATTTTTTAAAGTCCGAAGGCTTGTGGTCCTTAGTATCCTTAGAAATATTTGTACACTAATAAACACCAAAGCCAGAAAACCAAGTAAAGACCAAACAAGGGCTACCTCTAACTGAATTGTTAGTCCTGTGGAAACAGTAATGAAAGACAGAGGACTAGGTCCTCTAACTTAAATGGGCCTAGCCCTAAAAGAAGAAGGAAATAATGGACAGAGGACTAGATCCTCTAACTTAAACAGGCTTAGCCCTTGGTGAAAAGAGAAAGAAAACAAATAAGCAATCCGAACAGCAAAGGAGAGACAAAAGCGATGAAGGGATACACACAAAAGGCCAACGGTAGGACGGCCAATCAGCAATAGCACAAAACAGCATAAACAGAGCAAACAATGCCAAAAAAAGTCTAAAACAGACACAGGTTATGAATGATCACTAAATCAGTGAATACAGTTACTTTAGGAAGCAATAAATTGAAAAATGAGTAGAAATAAATTTCACTTAGCCACGGCCAAGAAGAAGCACGTCTGAGCTCAACGAGCAGCAAATGAGTTCTGGGATACCTTAGTGGTGCATTATGGGATACTTCCTTGCCATGAGCCAACCAGAAGATTTTGAGCTGGAGAATTGCCGAGTCGGAGCCGAGGTTTGGCTCCGAACCCAAGTGTAGGAATGAAGGCGAGACAGGACTACAGAACATCATGCCATTTCCACCAAGACAGTGATCAGAAATCATGACTGAATCTTGTTCCCTGGAGCTGAGAAGCAAGTATTTTAGTCACTGAGAGAAACAGTACTATGTTTCAGTCTCAAGTGTCGAATTGTAAAATCACTTCAAAGGTAAACATACACACAAAAATACACACAAAAACCATAATATAACAAAACCTAGCCCATTCCCAAATAAGAAGTTATGTTCTTACCATAACATTCCATGTGTGTTGTCCATCTCATCCTTTATTCTCACTTATGGGTTGGATCCAATGCATCGGATCCATCTGGGCCAATTCTCCAGCTCGAGGTCTTCAGCAAAGCTCATGGACCTCATTGTTTACCTATAAGGCATTCCCTTAGTTACCTCACATTGTTTGCCCCCCAGCAACACATGGAGAAGAACTTACGTAGTAGCAATTTCCTGATATATGTGTATGTGTGTGTGTGTGTGTGTGTGTGTGTGTGTGTGTGTGTGTGTGTGTGTGTGTGTGTATATATATATACACATATATGTATATATATATATATATATATATATATATATATATATATATATATACACACACACACACACACACACACACACACACACACACACATACATATTTACATACACATGCTACTATAAATTAGATAGACTGAAAAGGTATATTCTCTGAGGCTATATGGCCTTGCTGAATCCCTATTGTGTTATCCAGTCTACCAGCTGTATAGGAAGGGGGAAGGAGGGAGGGTTGTGAGAATAAAGGAAGAGATGGACAACACACATAGAACATTATGGTAAAAACATAACTTCTTTGTGTGATGTTGTTGAGCTTGCTTTTATTCTTCTTGTGGTACCACATCCCAAGCAACTAAACTTTTGGGTGGCTCATGGGAGAATATTCCTCAGAACCATAGAACTAAAGGAGGCATTATTCCTAGAGGCCAGATCCACTTTGTAATGAGTAATAAAGGTATGAGGTTTTGCCCAAGTAGCTGTAGCACAGATATTATCAAGTGGTAGTTTAGCCTGAAAAGCTGAAGACATGGCCACAGATCTAGTGGAATGAGTTTTAACAACATTTTGGAGGGGTCTCTTTTTAGAGCTGTAAATGTGGGATATGCATAATGATAACTATCTAGATAATGTGACTTTTGAAACCGGTTGACCTTTCCTTGTGTCAGAATACGAGACAAAACCAATCTGTAGACCTTCCAGTTTTTTTCCCAACATCCAAAAATAAAAGAGAGTATTCCTTGCATCTCCTAGATGTTCACAGACAATTACGTTTATTTACATAGAACTTTGGAATTCAAGAAAACAGATCAGTTTTTTATAGGTTCATAAGTGTTTAATAGGCTCACAGCCACAACTGCCTTATTAAGTCTAGCCATGCATCTCAAATCTCTGACAAGTTCTGATACCTTCGATAAGTGTAAACATGGGCCTGGGAGATGAACCATTTACAGGTTACCTGTTGGCACCTATGTCTCTAATGCAAACAGTTAACCTGTAAATGGTTCATCTCCCAGGCCCATGCTTACACTTATCAAGGGTAGCAGGTGTCGTCAAAAGTCTCTCTATGACCCTATTCACGACTTCATTAGATAAACTCCTGGTAGACCTAGTGGACAGGGTAGATGACCTTTCTATGTTCAGTGGAAGTAGTCAGCCCATTGAAATTTCACACTCAAAGGGAGTTTTCGAGCTGGAAGAAGATGTCTGGTCTGATAGATCCTTTGGATCAGTAATTTCAGAGCCTTCTGCGTCGGTTCCAATGAGGATCTCAGCTCTGATGAAGGTCTTTTAGTTGGCTTTTCTGAAAGATCAGGAGATACAGCCTCAGAGAAAGGTGATTTCAAAAGGCCTTTCAAAACCAGTTTATTTTTACATTCCATTAATGCCTGCTGGTTAAAGTTATGGCAAATGGAACAAGACTCATGCAGATGAAGAGACCCCAAACAATCCACACACAGTGTATGAATCGCTAAGGGGAATATTCTTACTGCATTTTTCACACTTCTTGAACCCCAAAGGCTTGCAGATTGCTTTCCTGTTTTTGGGACATTTATTTTATTTTACATTTGTTGACCATGAAAGTCTGACCGGATACATGTCTGTTTTCAACAGAAGTTTGCGCCGAACCTGTCAGCTAGGATGTTGACAATGTCTGTGGGTTTGTTGTATTTTTTGCCATTTTGGACTAATTCAGGGAGAAAAGCTCCAAAGGTAGTTACAAAAATAAGCATAGCAAAACATATACATTTAAAGTTTACAACTTCAGTATAGACATTTGAGTTATACAGTCAAAGAATTGTGATACAGCACCCTTAATAAAAATACACTGCATAGTATAAATACACAGGTATTACCAAAATGTAGTCAGGTTTAGAGCAGGAGCATAGCCAATGTTTATTAAGATACTGCTTGAGACTTTTCTTAAATTGTGTTAGGGAGGTCTCTTGAGTGAGGCCATCAGGCAATGAGTTCCAAGTCTTACCAACAGAAGTGGCAAATAGAGAGTCACTCGCAAAGTTTTTGGATTTAACAGTTGGACTACCAGTCTATTAGATGAGCGAAGTGGTCTAAAGTTACAGTGGGGGTAGATAATGTTTTTAAGAGCAGGAATATTATCTGGTTGGTTAAGTACTGTGTGAGCCATTATTAGTTGGTTGTACTTTAATAGGATGATTAGAAGAGAGAACAGACAAGAATAGTACAATCACTCTAAAAAAGAGAAAGTCCTCTAACTTAAATGGACTTTATGCACATATGCACAAGCAGGAATCTAAAGACTTTAAACTCCGGAGAAAAAAATAGAAATATACTAAGGTTTTTTTTTTTTTTTTTATGAAAAGGGAAGAAGAAGATTAGGAAATATACAATATAAAGTAAGGAACTTCCTCTAACTGAAATGGATGTTCCTGGACACCCTCTAATTTAAACTGACATCTAATGAGCTGGGTAAAGAAGAAAAATAAGGAAGTAATTTAAAGGGATTAAAAACTAGAGAGAAAGATAACTTTATACTAAAATAATGTAGTGAAAAGTCTGTACTTAGCCCAGAGCTATAGCTGACGAAAGCTCTTTGCTGCACGGCAAACGAGATCTGAGATAACTAAGGGAATGCATTATGGGTAAATAGTGAGGCCCATGAGCTTTGCTGAAGAACTCAAGATGGAAAATTGGCAGAGATGGATCTGATGCAACAGATCCGACCCACAGGTGAGAATAAAGGCGAGATTGACATCATCACATCTCCTGTTTGACTAGCAGGATTGGGGGGGGGGGGTTGGCTGCCTACACCTGTTAAAACAGCAAAGTTAAAATTCTGACAAATTGTGCACTGCAAGCACTGCAATCAGCACACCATTTGGTTCACAGGTTCATACTAGGCTATCTGCCCTAGGGCATTTATAAATCTAGCCAGAGTGTGTTTGGCTTTCGCCACCCATTTTAAATTAATTTTGCTATGCCCTTTTTCGAGGTTAGTATACTGTGCCTCTGTCTAACAGTGACATAGAAGTGATACCCGGGGTAAACCTACGATCTCCCATCCACTCATCAAGATTCCTCTTGAAGAGATTCAATGAGGGACTCTGCCTAACCTGGACTGGGATTTTATTTCAGAGTGAAGGGAGCCCCTGGGTTATGAATCTGTCCCTCCAGCGTGTCCTATTTATTTTAGTACTGAGGTTCAAGTCTCTCAAACACGTAGCACGATGGGATTTGGATTTTCTGAGGTGCAGCATGTCCATTAATTCCGGGTTGGACATGGCTTTATACATCAGGCACAGATCGCCTCTGAGCAGGCGGTATGCCACTAAGTACAGCTAGAGTTTCTTCAACCGGGCAGCATATGGGATCTGTTTGAGCCCTTTGATCCTCTTGGTGAGGTACGTTTGGGGTCTTTCCAGTTGCTGCAGGTGTCTGGTAAGGTACATCCCAAAAGGAGCATTGTACTCAATTATGGGCCTGAGGAGGGATGAGTAAAGAGGCACGATGACCTCCCCTGATCTAGATGTGAATCCCTTCATGATTAGGTGGGCTATATAAAATGTTTTTCAAACCACTTTGGCCACGTGGTTGTCAAATGAGAGATTGCTATCAACTTGGGTCCCCAGGTCCCTAATTACTTCTTCTGTACTTAATGGATTACAATCTATGTGGTAATTTGTAGGCACTTTGTTTTTGCCAAAGGGGATGACTATACACTTTTTGGTGTTTAGCTTGAGGCCATGGCTCTGGCACCAGTTGTCTGTTTCTATGAGGCCCTTTTGGAGGATGCTTGTGTCGGTTGGAGAGTCGATTATGGCGCCCAGTTTGCAGTCATCTGCGAACTTGGTCAGCCACAGTCCTTCCGTGTTGGCCTGTACCTCCGAGGAAATATATACCGAACAGGTCCCAAGACTGAGCCTTGTGGGATGCCACTTGTAACTGGTTTGGAGTCTGACATGGCTCCAGCAATTCTAACCATGTGGGTTCTGTCCTTGAGCCAGTTGCAACCCATCTAGTGACACAGGGGTTTATATTTAAGCTGGTGAGCTTATCTATAATGCCCGAGTGGGGTATTGTATCGAAGGCTTTTGCGAGGTCCAGGTAGGCTGTGTGGACCACCTTCCCCTCGTCAATGGCCTTGGTGACTGTTTCAAAGAAATCAACCAGGTTTAAGAGGCAGAATCTGCCCTTAACAAAGCCGAACTGGGTAGGATCCAGTGTCTGTAGGTCCCCAATATCTTTATTTATGAGGTCCATGATGATCCTTTCCATAGCTTTGCAGACCAAGCTAGTCAGGCTTATGGGGCGATAGTTTCCAGGATCCGTTGAGGCACCACCTTTGTGGAGAGGGACCACTGTTGCTGTATGCCACTCTTTGGGTACATACCCTGTAGTAATGCTGAGATTGAACAGTAGTTTTATGTGTGGGTTTAGCTCTTCTTGGAGTTCATGTAGGACGCAGCCCGGGACACTGTCTGGTCCCATTGATGTTGTGTTTTTTGCTTTGGAGAGGGCAGCTCTTACCTGAGCATCTGAGATGTCAGGGGGGCAGCACTCTGCTGGGATAGATATTTGCCCTTTTGGTGGGGAGGGGGAGAGAAGTTTGTGCTGAACCTGTCAGCTAGGATGTTGGCAATGTCTGTGGGTTTGTTGTATTTTTTGTCATTTTGGACTAATTCTGAGCATATCTGGGAATTCCCACCCAGGTTCCTAACATAACTAAAGAAAGCCTTGTGATTATCCTTAGTGTCCTGTGCAATTTTTCTCTCGAAGCTGGCCTTAGACGATTTTATGAGTGCCCGTAGTGTTTTGCTAATACTGATCAGAGATGCCTTCCCTTTTTGGGATTTTGCTCTATCATGTAGTAGCTTCCTCCTTCTATTGTATAGTTTGTTTATGGCTGGGGTCCACCAGACAGGATGTTTGCCATTGGAGGATTGGGTCTTGGTTTTATTTGGGATTGCATGATCCATACATTCCTGAAGGTGTTCATAGAATGCGTTTGCAAAGGATTCTGAGGTCTGGGCCATATTTTCCACAGGCCCGGGGGCTTTGAAGGATTCCACCTCAGTTTTGAGGAGTGTGAAATTTGCTTTAGAGAAGTTTTTCACTGTGGCTTTCAGGGCAGGGGGTGGAGTCGGGATGTGAATATCCAGTGAGATTAGTTTATGGTCTGATCTTACCAGTGAGGGATACACTTCTGGTCTGGAGCATAGAGTCCCCATGTTGGTGATGATCAGGTCCAGTATGTTTTCCCCTCTTGTGGGAGTGGTAACAAGTTGTTCCATAGCATTTGAGTTTATAAATTCTAGGAACCTTTGGGCTAGGGTGTTGGAGCTAGAGTAATGCTCCCAGTCTATGTTTGGGTAGTTGAAGTCGCCCAATATAATGGTGTTTGGAGAGACCTTCATATTTTCCAGTGTTCTCAGGAAGGCCGAGTGGGGTTCCTGGGTTTGAGAGGGTGGTCTGTAGCAGTCTATAAACTGGAAGGCAGTTTTACCCACTGTTAGTTGCACATGGATAGTCTCTTATGCTTCGTGCTGTGCCACCAACCTGGAGGTGTGGGTATCTTTGACGAATATTGATACTCCCCCTCCTTTTGTGGTACGGTCCATGTTTTGAGGCCGAAAAGTATGGTATGAGGTATAACCTGGTAGTGCTGGGGTGCTCTTGGGAGCCTTGAACCAGGTTTCTGTTACTGCACAGATATCAATGTTCTCCATGCTAAGGAGAGTTTTGAGTGTGTGCATCTTGAGGTTTAGACTTCTGGCGTTGAGTAGCATTACTCTTAGTTTCTTATCCCTTGTGATACCTATGGAGGTGGGTTTGTCTTTTGAGCCTTGCCTAAAAAAGGCACTATGGGAGTAGCAAGACCCTTTGCCAATATCCGAAAGCCCAGGGGTGACAGGTGCAAGCCGTCCCTAGCGAAGCATCGTGGCTTGTCGAGCATGTCATCCCAGGCTGACAGGCATTGGATCCCCTTTGAATGACACCAATACTTAAGCCAATTGTTGAAATTGATCATCTTGTCTTCATATTGTGGCATCATTCTTGGTGAGGGTAAGATGCTACTCAAGGTCAGGTTCATACCGGCCTGGGCTACATGCTCAGAGAGCTCCTCTATGTCTCTTTTCATGTAGTCCAGGGAGGTACGTCTCAGGTCATTCACACCAGCATGGACAATGACTGAGTCATATTTGTACTTGCCTTGGAGTGACCTGAGTGCTTGTGTTATGTGGCGGATCCTAGCGCCCGACAGGCAGCTCACCGTGACCTTCTCCTTGTTCAGCCTGGTGAGCGGGACGTCAGTGTGCCTGACGATAGAGTCACCCATTACAAGTGTATCAGGTGTGCTGTTTAGCCTTAAGGGCTGTGACTGTTCGGCACACTGGCTTTGTGAGCTATGTGTTGCACGTGTTTTGTTTTGGGGTAGCGGTTGCTTGGGTGCCTGCTTTGGAGGTCTCTGCTGCTTCAGCAGATTTTTATTTAGAGCCTCCGAGTATGTTTTCGTGTGTTTATGTGTTTGGTTTGCTGTCGTGGTAAGTCTATGTGTGACTGGAATTGTAGTGAGTGTGGTTTCCTTCTCCTCCTGACTGGTTTCACCAGTAATGAGTTGATCGAGCTTAGCTTCCAGTATGGCTATATGGTTGCATCTCTCATATGTGTTGAAATTTGTTGGGAGGAGGAGAGGGTTGTCTCTGTACATGAGGCAGTTGTAACATTGCCTCAAGATTCCCAGATTCACCAGCTGGACTGGAGAGGAGATTGACAACTGACCTTTGGACATGCTAGAATAGTATTGGGAATTCCTTTATAATTGAAAAAAAAAGGCCAATGGGGAACGAGGTACTCAAGGGGAGTTTGTGAGGGTGTAGTGCTTTTAATATTTTAGTGCTGACTTATATAATTGCTTTAGTGAGCAAGTGCCAGGTAACTTAAATGCAAAAATGACAAACAGTAACTTTCTTTCAAGTGAAACAAGGAAATAAGTACAGTAAGCAATGCAGATATCACTAGGGATCCACAGCAGCGCTGAAAAACTGTGTTTTAGGTGGAATTAGCATTTCAGGGAAATAACAAGCAAACAAACAACAAGCATACAAATAAAGCTAGATTCAGCAGGCCTGGATCTAGTCTATGCTACAGCAAACAAGGTGTACCAATTTCAGTAAGAAACAGTTCAAATATGCATGCACTATAAGCCTTTAACCAGAAATTCCCAGCTCAGAAGGGCAGAGTCCAGCCTCTCCTCCCACAGAGTGCAGACCATGAACCTTCTTAATGTAAAATAACTGTCCTGAAGCCCAAGTGCTTAAACCAGAATTAATACACTTTTAGAATAACAGACACTGAGCCCTCAATCAGCAGTTCCCAACTTAGAAGGATGTAAGCTACCTGTTCTGCCACTACAGTGCAGACCACAAACCTTCTTAATATAAAACAACTGGCGTGAAGCCCAAGTGCTTAAACCAGAATTAATACACATTTAGAATAACAGACACTGAGCCCTCAATCAGCAGCTCCCAAGTTAGAAGGATGTAAGCTACCTGTCCTGCCACCACAGTGCAGGCCACAAACCTTCCTAATGTAAAACAACTGGTCTGAAGCCCAAGTGCTTAATCCAAAAGACTTAGAATGATAACTACACTTTAATCAAGTTACTACCAAGCAGTAATAAATACAATTGAATACTTTAAAGAATATCTGGATTAGTGCTCAAGTTATACAAACAAAGCTAGATTCAGCAGGCCTGGATCTAGTCTATGCTACAGCAAACAAGGTGTACCAATTTCAGTAAGAAGCAGTTTGGATATGCAGGCAGTATAAGCCTTTAACCAGAAATTCCCAGCTAGAAGGGCAGAATCCAGCCTCTCCTCCCACAAGAGTGCAGACCACGAACCCTTTTAATGTAAAATAACTGGCCTTAAGCCCAAGTGCTTAAACCAGAACTAATACACTTTTAAAATAACAGACACTGAGCCCTCAATCAGCAATTCCCAACTTAGAAGGATGTAAGCTACCTGTCTTGCCACCACAGTGCAGACCACAAACCTTCCTAATGTAAAACAACTGGTCTGAAGCCCAAGTGCTTAAACTAAAAGGCTTAGAATGAGTTACACCAAGCAGTAATAAATACAACTGAGTACTTTTAAGATGACGCAAAAACAAAATAAAGTAGGAAGAAACACAAATACAGTAAAAGCAGATAAAAAAAAAAATCAGTGAACAAATGAGATGGGCCCAGGAGTTACAAGACAGAAACAAGTGCAAATGCAGGCCTTCAAATCAGAAAGTTGAGAGATGGAAGACCGCCCAAATGGCCAATTCTGGGCAAGAACCACTCCTTATGTGGTAGACAGGTTACCTAGTGCTTACCACTCCCACTGATAAGCTAGAAGGCTTCCCTCCAACACAGAAAGGCTTGGGGGCTCAGAAGCTTACAAATAGTCATGGATACAGCAAATCTGTATCTGGAACACTAATTACAGGAAAGGTAGGAAACAGGCTTACAATTTTATTATTTTTTTTTTTTTCAGAAAAGTAGCAAAAACAGTAGTAAAAACAATTCACATGCAGTGCAAGCTGGCACACTTGAGTATGTAGCAATATTAGTCCACACACAGTTTGAAAAAATGCAATTAAATTAAAAAGGACTAAAAGCAAGCGCTGAAAGGGTTTATTAGATAGAATGCGGTAAAGAGATGGGACTGGGGGAGTGTCCTAGATCAAATCTACAGTGGGACGGGCACTGCAAAAGCCACCAAATTTAAACTACAACCAAGAACAGGGAGGGAGGGGGGTGGGTGGGAAAAAGCTTCAACAGAGATGTGAGGAATCAGAGTGCAAATTATAAAACCAAAAAAATATATACTGATCTCTGTATATTTGCAGAACACTAAGACAACAGATATCTAGGCAACAATTTAGCTCTATAATACAGAATAATACAGAAAAATATACTCAGCTCTATATATTTGCAGATAGTCTTGTAAGTCTGTTTCACTTTAAATGCAGACTGTTGCTATTAACAGTTCAAATAGTTGCTCATATGAAGAACATGCACCTGCCAGAGGGAAGCAATTAGGGAGTAACAAGACTGCCAAAGGATGGTAGCGATTAGGGCATGCTCCTCTGTAATAATATCACACTATGCCAGCATCTTCAATCTCCTCTCTGGATCTGAATTTAGGGAGGATAAGCTTATGTAGGCTAATGTTGGTCTGGCAGTCTTAGCCAAATTTATCAAAATTCACCATGTTTTCTCACTATATTTAGATAAAAAATACAAATATCATATTCCATTTTCTGGATGCACTCATATCTCTTTAAATTCATGACTACTGGATGAAGCTCATTACAATTTAGTGACTTTACCTACTCCAACATACTGCCATCTCTACATACACTGGCTATGCAACGGAAAACATTGGGTCATAACTCTTCTTGTACACCATATCACTTTATCCCAGCTGAACTGTAAAGGATCACTACATGAATTGTGTAGTGTGAGTGTTGTCTCACTATTCCCTTTCTAATATCAAGCACATAGTACAAACAATTGATTTGACACTTGCGTTCTACAATACAACAAACACTGCAGTACCATGCATATACAAAGTTCAGCATACACCTGTGCAAACTCAAAGAAGAAAACATCACTGGAAGAATCAGTGCTGAAAACTTCAGCTAGTAAACACTGTTTTGGCACCAAACACTACTAAAAGCAACAGTCACACTACTGGAATGAATGATTGAGAGTAACCCTTAGTATTGCAAGAAATGTTCAATGATCACTGAGTTTAATTCTCAAGGTCATTTGATATTATGTGGGACTATCTCAAAGGGCTAGCTGAACAGTTAGTACTAGAAGCACAGTCATTATTCATTCATTACACTTCCTTAATATTGATGTGAAAGCTTTGCAAATCAGTATCTGTTGAAGTGGTTGTAATTTTGATAATTCTACATAATCCATAAATCAGTTAAATTGTACAACCAATCTGTCCTTCATAAAACCTTCTCCAAAATTAAATACATATTGTAATTAATGTCATTCAAATCCCTTGAACAGCATATATCACTCAGCACAAAGTGAAACATCCAAAGATATACGAGTTTAATATTTTAAAAAGATAGGCGATCGGCCCAAAATATAAACTGGTCACACTGATGATAAACCACAATACATAATGTTCAAAAAGTGAGATGCTATTTTAACTGATCTAGAGTTACATAATGTAATAAAATGTGACACACCGAGATGCTTTGAGATTGATAAAAATCATTTATTTTTATACACTTATAGAAATACAAGGGACAAGCACAGTGCGTGACATTGTTATACATTTAGTCATGTTACAAGTCACGTCAGCTTAAATGATAGTTCAGATTAGCTCATTCAAGTCTGTGTAGTGAATCTATTAAGGTTATTTCATTAGCACAAATTAATTTATCAAAACATTGTCTGAATATATGCATGAAAATGCATATTACATATTTCCAGTACAACACTATGTTCACCTATGTTTTAATGACTTTAAATGGACTCGAAGTTTCAACTATAGGAAACAAAACCAGTCAAAGCTTTAGCTTCATGACATATAAAAAGAAGCATTTCTGTAGAGGACCTTGCCCCCCCCCCCACACACACACACACACACACTCCACATCCCCTTACTTATGTATGCCAAACCAAAGTCTGAACTGTACCAAATAGCTTAGGCAAGCTCCTTAGCTTCCTGTATTAACTGTTGTAAAGAGGTTGTTAGGCTGTTTGCTGTAAATACATTCATTTAAGAAGTATGAGTATCACCCTTGGCTTTTTATATGAATGACAGCACATATCTTCTAACTCGTCAGCAACTACTGATCGTGATACTTAAGTTTGCACCCTAAGCAGCTACCTATGACTCTGCAAACATGCTGCATTTCTATAACATATATTACCCAACACGGTGTAAGTTCTAAGGTACTAAGGACTACATGTACACCCAGATGCATCCTGAGGCCAAGGACATTACTTTTTCTGTAAGTCTACCATCACCCAGTTTAATCTTCCCTAAAGCATATTACTTTAGCTAGAAAATGTTCTAACTATGGAGATTTTTTATTTATTTGATATTTGTTTACCAGGAAAGCCCAACCGGGTAAATGCCCATTTTCAGCTGTTACGATTAAAATAAATACTATGTATAGGGTGTTAATGTAAACTAGATTTCTCCATCACAATGTTTTAAGTATAGGTTGTAACTTAAGGGATAATAAACTAGAATGTATGTTGAGCCATATATTAACTGGTTCTGCATCTGTAGCCATTTAGTTAAAAACACATAGATACAAACACACAAATATACAGCACACAGTTGTACTGTAACGTATATTTAAGATATATTTTATCTTTTTTATTTTGTTATAATGGACATGTAAAATCCTGAGTTCCTTTTGAAATTCAGGGGACAGTTTCTGCAGTCACAAGAATAACTGGATAGTGCATGTCAGTCTGAAATATAGGAGATATACATATTAAGATTAAAGGTGTAGTACAAAAAGTCTTTATCCTAATATATGTCCAGTGATTTCAGAGCTGGAATCTGTAAGCAACAAGTGTGTGGGGAGAAAGCAGTCAGGTCAGAGTATTAGCAAAGTAAAGGCCCACCACAAAACATGCTACAATGGCCTGACACTCAGTTTTAACATTCATTGTATTGTTTCTTTTTTTTTAACTCAGGAACCTTGCAGCTACATCTTATACCTCTGATGTTGAAAAAAAAATCTGTATACTCCCCTTCCATTTATTATTTCAATGTCAGAGAGGTAAACACACAAACACACACACACACACACACACACACACACACACACACACACACACACACACACACACACATTGTGCACTTTAAAGTGCATTGTTTATGTCATAACGCATAACTGGTTACTCATTTCATGTCAAATGGCACTGTTACTAATATCAGGATGCACCAGCATTTCAACAAAAATGAGAACTTTTATTCTGTACAAAATGGCAGCACAACAAGAACAATGTTAACAGGTCACTCATCAATAATACAGTGACAACTGGCCATAGACTCGGTGCATTAATAGACACGGAACTTCTTAAAATGGCAATGCTATACAACTGTCTTAAAGTGGCAATAGCTATTATATGTATATTAACAATATGTACACAGACTCATAGCAGCTCTAAACAATATAATCATATCTCCCCCTAAGGAGACAGACACGTCTGTCTGAAATTATAAAGTATGGATATGCGCAACCACACATAGTCAACAATCTGGAAGAACCTGTCAATACACATATTTAACATATTCGAATGCTACTTACAATGTGATGCTGTAAACATTTCTACAGTTGCTTTGCTATGATTATTTCTAAAATTACAACACTTGAGGCATGCATTACTTCAGCAAAACATTTTTTTACAAGGAATAATTCAAAACATAAACTTATCTGTTCCAGTCATTTAGTTCGGTGTATGTTAATGATGGGCGTTCTTGTTCCTCTTCCACTCGACATCACATAAACAGTATTGAAAATAGAACAGGAACTGTTGTAGGAAAATGGTTAGACAAACACACAGTATTATAATTATATTCATAGGTTATAGGTTCATAGGTAGGTAACTAGGCTACTGGCCCTAGGGCATATATAAGCCTAGCCAAAAAGGTACCCTGGCTTTCGCCATCCAAGAAAATTATTTTCCTGTGCCCCTGTCGAGCAGAGCCACAGAGGCAATCCCCGGGGTGAATTTTCTATTTCCCATCCAATCATCATGATTTTTCTTGAAGAGTGCTAATGAGGAGCTTTGTTTGATATAGATAGGTAGTTTGTTCCAGAGCATGGGAAGTCTCTGGGACAGGAATCTATCCCTCCAGCATGTTCTGTTTATTGTGGTGACAAAGTTTAGGTCCCTAGAGTGTGTAGCTCAGAGGGATTGGTATTTCTTTAAGTGGAGCATGTCCAACAGCTCTAGGTTTGACATAGCTTTGTATGTTAGGCAGAGATCGCCTCTGAGTAGGCGATATGCGACGGAGTAAAGTTGGAGTTTTTTGAGATGGTCTGCATAGGGCATCTATTTGAGACTGATAATCCTCTTTGTGAGGTATTTCTGCGGCCTTTCCAGTTGTTGTAGATGCCTTGTGAGGTACATATCAAAAGGGGAGTTATACTCTAAAATGGGTGTAATGAGTGATGAGTAGAGGGGAACAATGACCTCTTTTTTCCTAGATGAGAAACCTTTTGTGATGAGGTGTGCCATGTAGAAGGATTTCCTAACACTGTGGTGATGTGATTATCAAAGGACAGACTACTGTCCACCTGTGTCCCAAGGTCTCTTATCACACTTTTGGTGTTAAGTAGACTACCACCTATGTGGTAGTTCATGGGTACAGAGTTTTTACCAAAGGGGATGACAATGCACTTTTTGGCATTGAGCTTGAGGTCATGGCTTTGACACCAGGCATCTGTCTCAGTGAGGCCCTTTTGTAGGATGCCCTCATTGTTAGGAATTTCGATTATGGCTCCTAGTTTGCAGTCATCTGAGACCTTCTGTGTTAGCCTGCACTTCAGAGAAGTAGATACCAAATAGGAGAGGACCTGGGACTGAACCCTGTGGTACTCCACTTGTCACTGGTCTGAAGTCGGATTTGGAGTCTGCTACTTTCACAGTGTGGGTTCTATCATTGAGCCAGTTTGCAATCCATCTTGTGACATAGGGATTTATACCTATTTTAGTCAGCTTATCTATAATTCCAGAATGGGGAATGGTGTTGAAAGCCTTGGGGAGATCTAGATAGGCAGTGTGAACCACCTTACCCTCGTCTACGGCTTTGGTGACTGCTTCAAAGAAGTATATCCGGTTTAGGAGACATGATTTGCCTTTTACAAACCCTAACTGGGTGGGGTCCAGAGTTTGGAGATCACCAATGTCTTTGTTTATAAGTTCCATGATGACATGTTCCATGGCCTTGCAGACCAGGCTCATCAGGCTAATAGGGCGGTAGTTCCTTGGGTCTGTGGTGGCTCCCCTTTTGTGGAGTGGGATAACCATAGCTGTGTGCCATTCAGTGAACACAAAGCCTGAGGTGAGGCTATGATTAAACACGGTGCTTAGGTGGGGTGCCAGTTCATACCGTAGTTCATGTAGAAAACCGCCTGGAATGTTGTCAGGTCCCATGGATAATGTATTCTTGGCTTTGGAGAGTGTGGTTTTTACCTGCACAGCCGTGATTACAGGAACTTTGCATTCTTATGGTCTAGAGATGAGCACTTTAGGGGATGAGAGGGGGGTAAAGTTAGCACTGAACCTATCTGCCAGGATGCTGGCAATATCAGTTGGTTCTGTATATTTAGTGCCATTGTGCTGTAACTCAGAGCAGATCTGAGTGTTGCTATCAAGTTTCTTGACATAGAATGCTATAGAATGCTTTGTGTTTGTCTTTAGAATCAGTGGTGATTTTGTTGTCTTAACTAGCTTTGGAGGATTTTATGAGGGATCTCAGCTTCTTACTGAGGCTGACCAGGGAGTTCCTCCAATCATGGGATTTTACTCTTTTTTGCAACAGTTTTTCTCTGTTGTAGAGTTTGTTTATGGCAGGGGACCACCAGATTGGCTCCCTTTTTTGGAGGATTGCATCTTGGTTCTATTAGGGATAGCACAATCCATGTACTCATGTAAGCACTTATAAAGTGCATTTGTGTAGGATTCAGCAGTCGTACCTCTATTGTCCATCTGCATGGGTGTTGTGAAGTTTGTCACTTCTGCCTTAAGAAGCGTGAAGTTGGCTTTGTTGATATTTTTTATGGTGGCTTCCCTAATGGGGGGGGGGGGGATGTGGATGTCTAGGGTGATCATCTTGTGGTTGGATCTGACCAACGAAGAACTGACCTCTGGTGTGGAACACCGGTCGCCCATGTTGGTAATGACCAGGTCTAGGACATTGCTGCCCCTAGTGGAGGTGTGGATAAGTTGATCCATGGTGTTGGAATTTATGAATTCCAGAAAATGTTGAGCAAAAGAGTTGGTACATGAGTAGTTTTCACAGTTAATAGTGGGGTAGTTGAAATTGCCTATTATTAGGGTGTTGGGTTGTACCCTAATATTTTCCAGTCTATCAAGAAATGAGGAGTGGGAATCCTGGGGCATGGTGGGGGATCTGTAGCACATTACTATTTGGATTGCAGTCTTGACCAGAGTTAGTTGCACTTGGATACTCTCGGATGCATTATGCTGAGCAACTAGCCTGGAGGTGTGGATATCCTTAATGAATATGGACACACCTCTGCCTTTAGTGTTTTGGTCCAGTTTAGGTGGCCAAAAGGTGTGGTATGAATTATAGCCTGGTAATGCAGAGGTACTCTCTGGAGCCTTGAACTAGGTCTCTGTCACTGCACAGATGTCAATGTTCTCCATTTTAAGGAGTGCCTCCAGTGAGTGCATTATGAAGTTTAGACTTCTAGCATTGAGTAGCATTACCCTCAGATTTTGCTTGCTTGTACCTGTTACAGTGGTGAATTTGTCATTTGAACTTTGCATAAAAAAAGCACTATAAGGGTGGCAAGAGCCTTAGCCAGTATCCAGAATCCCAAGGGTAACAAGGTGCAGGCCATCTCTGGCAAAGCATTGTGGTCTGTTGATCATGTTATTCCAGGCAGACAGATACTGGATCCCCTTAGAATGACACCAGAAGCTTAGCCAATTGTTGAAGTCAATCATTTTGTCCTTGTAATGTGGTATCATTCTGGGTGATGGCAGGATGCTACTCAGGGTTAGAATCATACCTGCCTGGGCTACAAGATCAGAGGGCTCCTCCATGTCCCTTTCCATGTAGTCCAGGGAGGTACATCTCAGGTCATTCACACCAACATGGACAATGACAGACTCATATTTGTACTTATTGTGAAGTGACCTGAGTGCGTGCATTATGTGGCAGATCCTGGCACTCAACAGGCAGCTGAGAGTAACTTTCTCCTTGTTTAGCCTGGTGAGTGGAACATCAGTGTACCTGACTATAGAGTCACTTATGACTAGAGTGTTGGGTAGGTTGTTATGCCTTATGGGCTGTGGTTGAGTGGCACAATGCGTTTGTAGGCTATGTGTCATCTGGGTTGTGTTGGGGGTGGAGGTTGCTTGTTTTTCTGCTTTGGAGGTCTCTATTGCTTAGGCAATTTTTTTTTATTGAGAGCCTCCGTGACTGTAGGTGTGTGCTTTGTGTTTCTGTGTGTGTGTTTTGGTGGTGTAGGTTTTGAGGGACTATGTGATGAGTGTGGTGTGTTGCAAGTGTATACCTTCTCCTCTTGACTGTCTAGTCCAGTCTTGGCTGAAGAGATCTTTGCTTCCAGTTTGGCTATATAAGTGCATCTCTCACAGGTTGTAGTGTTGGGTGGTAGGAGGAGAGGGTTGTCTGTGTACATGAGGAAACTGCTACATTGCCCCAAGATGCCCAGATTCATCAAGTAGATGGGAGAAAACACTGGGAACTGACCCTTAGACATGCCTGGATAGGTGCTTACTTATTACGTACTAAAAACTGTTTTCCACTCGACAAGTGAGGAAAGTTGAGTGTTGTAGTAATTTGTAGCTTATTTAGTCCTTACAACGAGTTCTGAACAAGTGCTGAGCTCAAAGAAACAGATTTGAATGTTAAAACTAAAAAACTGTCTAGTTCTACGGGAAAAGTTGAAGAGCAGACTTAATGGGCCCGGGAATAGTTTAACCCTAGCTAAGCGGCGATGCATAAAGTGTCAATTTTATTTTAAATAACAGTAGCAAATGAGCAAACTGATTTAAACAAATTAACCAATTAACCAATAAAAAGCTAAAAACTGAGCCCCGTTCCCAGCAGTCTTCAATCAGACAAGTTCTAACTGCACACTCCTGACACTAGGGTGCAGGGGAACCTTCTCCAAAAAAAAAGATGGCCTGGATTAGTGCTCAAGTTATACAAACAAAGTAGATTCAGCAGGTCTGAATTTAGTCTATGCTACAGCAAACAAGGGTATCACTTTCAGAAAGAAACAGTTCAAATAAGTAGGCACAATAAGCCTTTAATCAGAAACTCCCAGCTCAGAAGGGCAGAATCTACTGTCTCCTCCCACAAGAGTGCAGACCACACCTTCTTAATGTAAAATAACTGGCCGAAGCCCAAGTGCTTAAACCAGAACTAATACACTTTTAGAATAACAGACACTAAAAGCCTTCAATCAGCAATTCCCAAATTAGAAGGGTGTAAGCTACCTGCCCTGCCACAACAGTGCAGACCACAAACCTTCTTAATGTAAAACAACTGGTCTGAAGCTCAAGTGCTTAAACCAAAGGCTTAGAATAACAGTTACAATTTAATTAGGTTACTAACAAGCAGTAATAAATACAGCATTAAGAACAGGCATCAAAAGCAAAATAAAGTAATAAATTAGGAAGAAACACAAATACAGTAAAAGCAGATGAATAAAGTGCCATTTTTTATTATATAACAATAGAAAATGAGCAAACTGATTTAAACAAATTACCCAATTAACCAGTAAAAAAAGTTCAAAACTGAGCCCTACTCTAGCAGTCTTCAATCAGACAAGTTTTAACTGCACACTCCTGCCACTAGGGTGCAGGGAAACCTTCTCCAAAAAGATGGCCTGGATTAGTGTTCATGTTATGCAAACAAGCCTAGATTCAGCAGGCCTGAATCTAGTCTGTGCTACAGCAAACAAGGCACACCAATTTCAGAAAGAAACAGTTCAAATAAGCAGGCACAATAAGCCTTTAACCAGAAATTCCCAGCTCAGAAGGGCAGAATCTAGCCTCTCCTCCCACAAGTGTGCAGACCACAAACCTTCTTAATGTAAAATAACTGACATGTAGCCCAAGTGCTTAAACCAGAGCTAATACACTTTTAGAATAACAGACACTGAGCCTTCAATGAGCAATTCCCAACTTAGAAGGATATAAGCTACCTGTCCTGCCACAACAGTGCAGACCACAAACCTTCTTAATGTAAAACACCTGGTCTGAAGCCCAAGTGCTTAAACCAAAAGGCTTAGAATAAGTTACAATTTAATCAGGCTACTACCAAGCAGTAATAAATCCAGCCGAATAAATACAACTGAGTACTTTTAAGAAGAGGTAAAAGCAAAACAAAGTGCAATTTGTTTTTCTTAGTAAAGTGCAAGGAGAGAGGAAGGAGGAGCAGAAGATAATTCAAGGTTAAGAACCTAAGTGGGTTGACCTTCTCAAATGTTATCTCTGTATTAAGTAGAGTGAACACTAGACTGGGAGGGGTGCCCCATATCATATTTACAGTAGGGGCAGGCAACTGCAAAGCCACCAACTATAACACCACCAAAAGAATAGGGTGGCAGGGAGGGGAATAAAGAGTTTCAGGACAGATGAGAATCAGAAAACAATGCCAGAAAATACATAAAATAATTCAGTCAGGCAAAAAAAAATAATTCAAAAAAAATAATTCAGTCAGGCAAAATTAAGACAATGCAGAACTCTGAAAGGTTAAAATGCCAAGAAATATACTTAGCCATCAGCGATATGTTTCCATACAGTTTGAGAATCACACTTCAGCCAGAACACCAGCAATACAGTAACAGCAGGATAAGGAGCAGTCACACTTGTTTGGACAGTACAAGGACTACAGTTACATCCTGTGGAATTTAAACGTCCACTCTTGTCCCAGATATTATGCTACCATAACACTTTTGGGAAAACATGAACATGTTTACTGTGTGTGGACCAGGTTATTCTTAGTTCAAATACATCAGATTTATTTTTAGGAATAGATCTCTGACTGTATCCAACAATAGTGCTAAACCCAGTTTGCACCATGCAAGACCTTGATTCATTGGTTTTGCAGAATGCAAAACCAATTGTGTCCCACTTTCTCTCCCCTTATTTCTTTAGCTGCATTGGTCGGCCTGGCAAAAGGGCAGGTAGTAGTTGTGAAATAAAGTGTCTATCATAAAATTAGTTTAAGTCATTCAGAATAACTTTTGGCTCAAGTCTTTGATTCCAGCATTGGCATGCTAATCCTTACTTGTCTTGAAAATGTTAGCTGTGATGAGCTTATACTCGTGTGGCTGATGTGCAGAGCCATTTGATATGACATGAGAGCTCAACAAGGAGCATGCTGCTCAAGATGTTTTAGCTGTTTTGACTAATTTCAATGCAGCTAAGTTAAGTGAAGGTAGAAAAGACATGTCATAGTATGATTAAAACCACAGTCATCAGGATACTGCACAATACTCACAGTAACCAGATCAATGCATATTCCATATCTTGTGAACATGGTCTTGAAGCTGGCCATTATTTGTTAGCTAGTCACACTCAGTACATGTTATATCCACCAAATAGACCACCTCTATCAAGTAGTATTTGCCCTCAGATTCAGTGGAGTTGGCTGCTGTCATGCTCTTTTCCTTGAGATGGTTTATGGACAATTAAGAACTGATGCTTTGAAACAAGCTTTACAATGACAATATTAATATTTGGCTACCACACTGAAATTCTGCCTCTGTCATGACATTTGCTGAGACCTTGATCTACCTTGATTATTTAGAACCTCAGCTCATAACGATATGGATACTACTATTATGTCTTAGTATAGCAATAGGTCATCTTGATGGCAGTTATACTCTTACTATACAGTACTTATACATGGGATTCATAGATACTTAATAGGCTATTGATGCACACAGATTTTCTGAAGCTTAGCAATGCATTCCCAAGAAGTTTTTAGCCCTTCTATTATATGTATAAACAATCCAATGCCCTTGTATTTTAAATATGAATAGCCCAGACATTTAAATATTACCCTCATTTATAAGGGAGAAAGGTGCTAAACCAGGGGTGAATTTATGATTTTCCACCCATTCATCCAGGTTAGACTTGAACAGAGTAAGAGACATGCTTTGATTTATGTAGACAGGAAGATGATTCCAGAGAATTGCTGTTCTCTGTGATATACATCTATCCTTCAACATGTTCTATTTAAGTTGCAGAGGAGCTTAAGATCTTTTGAATAGGTGTTTATGGCATGACTGGGCTTCTGGGTGTGCAGTAGTTCTGAAAGAACTGGGTTTAAGACTCCATAAGAGAGGCAAAGATTGCCCCAAAGTAGCTTGTAAGATACGGAGTAGAAAGCAGGGTTTTGATATGATTAATGTAGCCTTTAAGATTCAGGCCGTTGATTTTCTTAGTGAGAAAGCATTATGGTCATTCAAGTTGTATCAAGTGTTTGGTCAACTACATACCAGAGGGTACACAATACTCAATGTTCAGCCTAATAAATGATGAATGCGTATGTGAATGCATACCTTTACTGATAAACTGCACAACAAAGGACTTTATGTTACAGTATCAGATGCATGGTGATTGAAGGACAGTTTTTTATATAGGTTCCAAAGTCCCTAACTACTGACTCAATTTTCAGAGGTGCATCAACGTGTCAGTTACAGGGTACATCATGCTTGCCAAAGGATACTATTATACATTATTTAGCATTTAGTTTTAGGCCATGATTTTGACAACAGCAATATGTTTGAAAAAGGCCCTCTTAGAGGATCTTTATGTCTTCTATAGAGCTTCTGATGGCAGCAAGTTAGCAGTCATCTGCAAACTTTGTTACCCATAAACATTTAATATTAGCTTTGACCTCTAACAAGTAAATGCCAGAGGGGTGACCTGAGGATAAAACCCCGGGATACACTACTAGTGAGAAGTCTTTTGGAGGAGGCAGAACCACCCACCCTAATTTTAGGGTTCTCCTAGTGAGCAAGTTTGCTTTCCAATGAGTTACACATGGATTTACATATAGCTGGGTAAGTTTATGAACTATACTTGAGTGTCACATGGTGGTGAATGGCTTCACAAGGCCTAGATACACAGACAGATTTTCCCTCATCCATTGCTTCAGTAACCCTGTTGAAGAAGTTGACCAAATTAAGTAGGTAGGAACTGCCCTTAACAAAATCAAACTGGTTAGGATCAAACGTTTATAGGTTGCCTATGTTTTTATTTATTAATTTCATAATGATCATTTCCATAGCCTTACAGATGAGGCTGGTCAGTCTTATGGGTCTATAATTGCATGAGTCAGTTGATGCCCTACCTTCATGCAGGTTGCAGGTAGATGATTGCTGCTGGCCTCCATTTTTCTTGCACGAAGCCTGTTTGGAGGATGATATTCAACAGCCTCTGTAGAATGTTACACAAGTCCTGTTTCAGGCTGGCCAGTAAGTATCTTGGTATGTTATTCTGCCCCATAGAGGCAGTGTTCTTGGCCTTGGACAGTGCTTTGAGGTCTTATTTTTGGGAGACATGACGAGGAAGTGCAGATGCCAAGTATGTGACCTGAGAAAATACAGGCAGAGAAGAAGGATGAATTTGAATTACATTTTTTGTATGTCCAGAGATTATGCCATCTATGACAGATTTTTTTCATAGTTGAGTTCATTTCTGCCAAGGTATTAGGGCAGCCATACTTAACACTGAACACAGGACAGGAGGATGGAATATCAAATAATCTGTGCAAGGAAGTACCCCAGTGTACTGCACAAATCATGGGAGACCTAGCCTTAACCAAATTTCTTGACCTTTGCCAGTAGGAACTGTTTAGACTTCCCCAGCCAAATTAAAACTATACCACTGCCAATCACTATCATCTCAGCATAAGGAATAAACACCTGACTATCTCTGAAGGCCCTCCAAGTACAACCAGGTAAACAAGCAGCCTAAAGGATGAATGAGTAAAAGTCATCAGCCGTGTAATATGAATCCTTGATGATGTGTTCCAGCAGGTGATATCCAATGGCTTTCTTCTGATCCTGGATGGCAACTCTGGAGTTTTCCCAACCCTTCAGTACCCAACTGCTAATCGAGTGAATGGAAAAATCAGGAAGCCCAGAAAAATGGGCCAACCACCCTAAAGCTGCTAGGTGGATGGGTAACATGCTAGGGTCACTGTTCAGCAAACATCTATGAGTGATACATTTCAATAACAAAAAGGTTGAGGTAAGTTGCTATAAAAGTGTGCGAAAGCAAGCAAAGTGGAAGAGAAGGCCCTCCCGGTATTCAAAGCACAAGACCTGAATAAGAGCCAGACTTCTAAAGTGATGCATGTTCCAGAGGGAGCAGCATCTTGAGCCAGTTAGCAGAATCTGGGAGCCTGAAATGGGAAAGGCTGTCAACTATGCCATTATCTTTTCCTGATATATGGTGGATAGAGAGGCTCAAATTAGTATGTAAACATGAGAGAACTGGTTAGTTCATCACAGAATGAACCCACCAAGCCTTGAACGATCTCTTATTAAGGGCAAGTTGTCATTGTGAAAACACATTCAAGGGTTAAATATTGCCATCTATCCCTCAGCACTTGTAAGGCAGGAATTCCTAAAAATAAAAGGGGGATTGGGGTGTAATGTTAACTAATGAAACCATTTAAAGAGTTCATGATTTTTTTTTGTATTTCTGCTGCTGGCTAACCATCATCTCCTTGGAATCTAGTGGCCAATTTTTCCTCTCTGGACAAGAGTCATTTCTGGCTCATTCATTCTCTGAGAGGCAAAAGCCAGTTGCTGAGCTGTTATTCTGGAAGCATGAGGGCTTTTTTTTTCTTGTGGCCCTCAATCTGACCCCTTGTGGCTGGTGTGGGCACCTGTAGATCCACAGAAAGCCATTCTATGCTCATCTCCAGTATGCGCATGCATCCAACACATTTTGCATTGAGAGACCATCACCGGCTTGGCTGGACCAAGCTTATGTCCCTGGTCTGTGGTTTCATTTGTTGCCTGCAGGCATCTACCTACACAGTGTTGACTGGGATTTACTTGATGAACCATCAAAATATGACACTTTGGTTAAAATGAGCATTTTAAGTTGCCTTCACCCAGTTTCTTGTTTTAAAAGAGTCTTTATATTTTTAGTAACAGAGTACCGCCCTTTTGATATTTTTACCCAACATTTCTCTGCCTCATCATTTAATCCTTATTCAGTTTACTCAACACCTCCCTGGTATATTGAACATGTTCTTGTAGTACTTCTTTGATTTCTTGACCCTGCGTAAGGGATGGATAGCTGCTATGGCAATACTGCTGTATCCACTGAGTTGTTAGCATCTCTCACTGAGTAGATATACAACCAGCCCCATTCAGATTCTTCTTGCAACCCATTAGATATATTAAGCAGTGGCTTATCATGTTGACATAGTAGAATTTGTTTTTGTCTTCTGTATGTCAGCACCATCAGATAGTCAGAGTCTCTTATTCTTGTATAACAATGAAACTTTCCCCACATGCTGCCCACAACTTATTCTGGTGAACAGGATTAAGCAGGATTGCTTTTTATGTCCAACTGTATACTCATAGGCTGCTGCTGTCGTGTTGTACCAAACCTTTTGTTGTTATTGTGTTTGTGCTAGGAGTTCATGGGACTGCCACAGGACTAAGATCCTGAAACTTAGTATGTATTGTACAACAGTCTCCTTTTGGAAATCATATTCACCCTCCCACTCATCATGAATTGATGAGGCCTCCTCAACTTGTGCTTACTGTAGCATGAATTTCAAAAATGCTCTGGATTCTTAGGACACCACATTGCATCCAAAAAAGAGATAGGATATGTATTTATCCCTCTCCAAAAAGAGATGGAGTAGTTACTTATTGGTCTACCATTTAAATTTGTCTTCATATACTCTAAACATGGTCTTAAGAGTAGAGTTACATCTGTTCACCATGCCATTTGTTGATGGTGATGGAGATGTTTTTTATCTGCTTTACCTGCAGCATTCCTGCTAAAAGATCAGCAGGTCTGACATGAAGTTAGTCCCCCTATCAGTATTTCTCAGGGAAGAACTACCTTGCTGAACATTTCTAACAGAAACTTTATTACCTTTTCTGCCTCAAAATATACAAAGTCATCAACTCAGTGTACGTACATCATACCTATTGCTCTTAGGATACTGGAAGTTTTACAATGTAAAGAGCAGATCAGATTGATAATCTGCACCTCTGCATAATTTCACCAACCTTAGACTGAGCCTACTGCTTTCTAGTATGGTCTTACTAACAGTAATTGAAACTTATCCAGAATTAATTTGCACACAAAAGCATGCATGCATAATATTTTCCAGGAGAGAGGCATGGATGATGCATTTGAATGCCAGCATCCTCTTCCCCACTTTACAGTACACTGCACTAGTCAAATTACTTTGGCAAACCAAGAACACAAATGACTATTTATATTTTAAAATAGGCCAACTTTTGCTTACATCAGTGATATAGATGGACAGAGGCCTGTCTGATCCAGGTGACCAAAGTCTGAATAGTGACTCAGGTGCTTGATGGCAGAAGCAGGTAGAAGCTGTGTGCCCATCACTGAGGAGAGGAAAGGGGCACAAATCCTTGGAACACATTAATATACATATTCTCATTTTTTAACTCAGATATTATGCATCCTTCTTTCCTGTTCACAGCTGACTTTCATACATTTTGCCACTTCTACTATTTACTTTCTCCCATGTGATAGCAACTTCCCATATGAAATCATCCTATGTACTAACCTATCTATTTATTTCTTTCATTCTTTCTTTCTTTCTCTATCTCATAGATCAAGACCTTGGTATGTAATTAATGAAATGATATCACTGTTAAACTTGTGATTTTATTTGCAACCTTATATCCTAATCTCTGTGTATTGACATTGTATTTAAATATTGTGTATATATTTTGCATGTTAATTTTAATTTTGTGGAGCTTTTCTCCCCGGGCCTCCATTAAAAACGGGCTCTTCTAGGCCCAGTGGACTTTCCCGGTCAACAAATTCAATAAATAAATAAATATAATAAATGATAAATCCTCCAACTGAACCAACAAGTACAGGCATGAGTCTCAACAAACAAAAAAAGTGGGGGGGGCTTACCAAATAAAGGAATTTTAAAAAAGGAAGTTAATCGAAAGTGTCTCCTAGGAAATCCCCAGCTCAACTCTTCTTTCATCCAGAAATACAACTTCATTTCCTGCTAATCAACTTATATATATTAACTGTATTTTTTAAATATACATAAGAAAAAACTGCATCCTGAGAACCTTCAGAGAAATTCTGGGGTAAATAAACAGGGCATCATTGCATATTCATTAATGCTTTCTTTTATTTTATATATAAATATATATATATATATATATATATATATATATACATATATATATATATATATATATATATATATATATACAGTAAAGTCTCACTTAACAGTCACCCGTGGGGATTGGTAGATGCCCTTTAATTGTACATTCCAGTTGCTTGAGATATGTTTTACGATTTTTGATTGGCTCATATACCTGCATTTGAGCCAATCAAAAATGGCAAAATGGAGCCTCTTCTGTTCAATGTGGAACAGTGGGCTTTTCCACATTAAACAGAAGAGGTTCCCCTTTGGGATTTTTGATTGGCTTGTATGACGACATACGAGGCAATCAAATGCCAGCTGCTTGAGTCTCGGATAACGGGTATTTTTACTATATATATATATATATATATATATATATATATATATATATATATATGTGTGTGTGTGTGTGTGTGTGTGTGTATGTATGTATATACACTCACACACACACACACACACACACACACATATATATATAAATATATATATATATATATATATATATATGTATATATAAAACAACCACACAGTCCACTCCAGTAGGTAAATCCAAAAAGATGGTTTAGTAGTCAGAGCTTTCATCCTTTCATCACACTAATACTTTTAAAACACAAGTTAGTTTAAATAAATCAACACACATTCCTGCTCACACGCACTCCAGTTCCTATAGCTTATTACATTAAAAATGCATCTGTGAAAAAGCCACATAAAATAGCAGCAAAGTTCAAGTTAATGTCAGGAGATGAACATCAGACCCTTTTGTTTGAAAGGCTAATGTCTTTGCCACTAACCAGAGTATATTCATAATACAGAATGCAAATACTGCTACTTCAGTCTCTTATTTTTCAGTTCTGTATTGATGCTGAAGTGTTTGCTAAAAAAAGGTGGGGATCCATATATCACCAAATCTCTCAGAAGTTAGGAACAGATGCAAGGTAACCATGAGCAAAGCTGTAGTATTGTTGCAGTATGTACAATGCAAGAGCACACTGACTAGTTGAGGGCATACATGCATTAACAACATTTTGTGCACAAAATGTATTAATTAATGGCAACCACTGTTTAAACTTCAGCTGCTTTATACTATGGAATGATGAACAATGAGTTCTACAGTGATTCTTATTTGCAATTACTGCATGGCCTTCTTCAGGTTTAGAGAGAAGAGGATACTGCAGTTTGGTGGCAATGTGAGAAGATTAGAGAAGAAAGGGAACGTTAATGCACTGTGATAGCAGAAAATCTGGTACTGATGATCAGAAGGTTTTGACCCCGCAGATACTGCCTAGCTTCTGTTTAATTCTTCTTCTTCTTCTTTCGGATTTTCCCAGTTTGGGGTCACAACAGTGGATCACCTGTCCGCTCATGATTGGCAGTGGAGTTTTACAGTGTCGAGTTGCCAGCCCAACCTTCCACAGAAGGCACACACATGCACATACTCACACCTAGGGCCAATTTAGAGTGTCCAATCCACCTACAGCATGTTTTTGGGATGTGGGAGGAAACCAGAGCACCCGGAGGAATCCCATGCGACCACAGGGAGGACATGCAGATTCCACACAGAAGGCACCCCAACCGAGGATCGAACCTGAGAACCTCTTGCTGTGAGGGGGCAACGCTAAACGCTGCACCACTGTGGCCGCCCATGCTTCTGTTTAATTCTAAATATGTTATTTATTTATTTATCAGTTCTAATTTCCTTGATCAGAATAACTTCAGTCAGCTAGGTGAAATTAGTGTCTTCTGTAACAGAGAGCAGAGATTTGGCCTTAGTGATACTGAGGCAGATTCAAGTGGTGCTAAGTCATGCTTGCTAAACTGCAGTTTAGAAGTGGCCATTAGGGTGGTTCTGGCTTTGAAGTCACTAGTCAGAATATCGGCATATTGAGCTAACATGGAATCACCACAAAGAGTTCCATAATCTCATTAATAAAAATGATGAAAGGTAGTAGCCAAATCCTAAACTTTGTGAAACATCAAAACTCACAGTGTGGGGAGGGGAGTTAGGGCAGCATGCCATCTGGAGACTGGAATTTATCTTCTACATAACTAGTGAACCATTTATGGGTACAAAATAAAAACACATACAAAGCCACAAGTATGTAAGAATGTCTGTGGCTGAACATGTTAAACACTTTGGGCACCTCAAGGAAAAGTAACCCTGCCCAAACTTCCCAATATTCAACTGGGAGTAAAGGAATTCAACAGTATTAAAACAGTAAAGTATTAGTTCCAAGTGTTAGTCTAAAATCAAGTTGAGAGTTAAAGATGAGATTATTAATAACTACAGTGGATATAAAAAGTGTACACACCCCTGTTAAAATGCCATTTTTTGTGATAAAAAAATGAGACCACAATAAATCATTTCAAAACTTTTCCCACCTTTAATATGACCTATAACCTGTACAATTCAATTGAAAAACAAACAAATCTGTTAGGGGAAAAATATATAAAAAAAAACGTACAATAAGTTGGCTGCATAAGTGTGCACACCCTTAAACTTTGTTGAAACACCATTTGATTTAATTACAGCATTCAGTCTTCTTGGGTACACACTTGCCATCAATTAAAGAGATTCTGATTAACCCCAAATAAAAATTCAGCTGTCCTAGTAGGATTTTACTGACATTTACACAGTTGCCTGCTACAGCAAAAGCCATGGTTCACAGACAGCTTACAAAGCATCAAAGAGATCTCATTGTTGAAAGGTATCAGCCAGGAGAAGGGTACAAAAAAAATTTCCACAACATCGTATAAACCATGGAACACATTGAAGACAGTCATCAAAAAGTGGAGAAAATAATAAAGTCATTATATACTTCATAGCTTATAAGCAAAGGGATCATGTCCAGATCTCTGGATGTCATTGCCCCTCTCTTCTCAGCCCTCTTTAGGCCAGACATTTAGTATATTGCCCCCCTTGGCATGTATCTCTCCAGACACATACAACAAATGGAATGCCCACAGAGATACCTTACTAATAGTATACAAGACCTAAATGATATGTGGCATACAAGATGCCCTCCGAGGAAACAGTGTTGGGTTTATTGCATGTCAGCAAGTGAAATGTCATCAGAAATACTTGGTCTAGGGATCTAAATCTTCTGCAAATCAAGAAAATGTTTATGAGGGACAGGTATATCAAACAGAGAATCCTACTGCTCAAAACACGCTCCCTATTCATGTAAAACAAAGCTCATCTCAACCCTGTACATATTAAAGGAAAATTGGATCTATGGACCAAAAACAGAACATTATTCTAGGACTACCTCCAATACTGCTAATGAACAGAGAACAGAGACACCACCTAAATGCTTTAACCCATGCATGGGTCCCCTCGAATTATCTATGCTATGATCCCAGTTATTCTCATTAGGGGTACTGTATAATTCTAAATAAAATGCAACATGATATACCATGTAAGAGATATTTACTTTAATAATAAAGAAAGATTAAGCAGCAAATGCATATTCACATCTAACAGAGTTATGGTTGTGCACACATGAACAAAAAGGGAAGAACTTACTCTCACAACATGCAGAGAAAGCAAAAACATTTTTTTAATTATAGTAGCTGCAAAGGAACCAATGATACAGTAATTGATAATATGCATTTCCCTTTGGCATACTCCAGAAATGCATCACACATATACGACATAAAAAGAAATTGGCTAATTTTTACCATGGATTGATGCATTTATAGAATTATTGAAAATGTACCCAAATTTAGTTTTAAGAAGAATTTAAAAATTGTATGCTACAAATTATCTTCGATCAATATAAAATTTAATAGACATTGTTATATTTCCTTGCATGAATTGTTCACTATGTGAAAATAAAGGAAGCTGAATATATATATATATATATATATATATATATATATATATATATATATATATATATATACACACACACACACACACATATATATATATATATATATATATATATATACACACACACACACACACACACACACACACACACACACACACACACACACACACACATACACACATATATAGGCATATAAACACAGGTGCTATTTATTTTAATGATTCCGCAGATAGCACCAGTAAGAATCTGACAAGGTTGTGCAGCACTTTATGTTAGTAAGGCAAATCTCACATTATATGAAAGAGTCTATAACCACATATTTGACATTGAGGAAATGGTAGAACACGAATATTTTAACCGTAAGTGACTGAGATAGGGGCCACACCAAATTTAAATTTCAAGTTTTAGCAATTATAAGGACTGGTGATTTGAGAAATCAAACAGAATTTGTGGAAATATGATGCTAGAATGTCACAAATATATTGGATTAAATTACTTTGCTTCTATGAAACCTATTTTAAATTAACAGTTTTTTTAAAGTGCTAAATGTGTTTTTATATTTAATTTGATTAATATGATACAGTACTGTATTTCTTTAAATGTTTTTATATAGTGATGTCATTCGTCATGTGATATGATGAATGTTATACAAGATAGAGTTAATGTGAAATAGTTTTAATCTAGTGATACTTGGTTGTGAAAACGTGTGTTGCTGTTTATTCTTTCTGCATTATTAAAGTAAATGACTCTTACTTTGTGCACCACGTTACATTTTCTTCAGAATTGTTTGATTTTGGATACAACACATTGCTGTATCCAGCAGTCCTTGTCCTTCTCTTTTTGGTAAGCACTAATAATTGAGCAAGGGGTGGGTTAAGTCGAATCTAACACCAAGTGGGATAGGTTAATTCAAACACCAAAGGGGAAATTGGTTAGGCTTAAAATGCCCTGCAAGGGCAGCTAGCCTAGTACTTACCTATGAACCTATGAGGGTTCAAAGCCTACTTTTATAGAATGGTGACTGATAAGAATTTAAGTCTGGGGAAGCTATGACACTGATAACAGCTTTTATACATTCTGGGGTATTTTTTCCTTAGATGGTGACCTCAGTGGTATGAAATGTTATGACGGGCCAAAGCATGCCCATGTTGATGTGAGTATTTAAACAATGGATGCTAATATTCCAGCAGAGGCTACTTGCTTCATGAAGTCCTACAAGTGTAATGGATAATGCTTTGCAATTTCTTCATAACTGTGCTATGGGAAGGTATTACAGCATTTAGGCAGATGCTACAATTCAACACATTTTTAGGTTATTGGTGTGTTACTCCTTGATTTAGTATGTGACTTCCTTTATTGGAAAGTACAACAAAATTACTTTATTTCTAGTTTTTTTTAGACAACACGTGGTCTGCTGTTGCTGTTAGTTTAAAATGATGCTAAATAGGTCAAAGGTAGTCCACAGAAGTGCTTGATATGAGGAGTGATGCAAGGGTCATTCAATACATGGATCTGTGTTTTGCATATTAGAGGTGTACTATTCTATGTATTTATCAAGCCAGAATTAAAATAATATATAGCATTCATCCAGTAGAAAGTAAAATTAAAGCATTGAGGACACTAATAAAGAACCTGGGGTTATATTTTCATATATTCCTAGAGAAATAAAAGAGGTGACATTCATGGATCTTACTGTAACACCAAAAGACAAATGCAGACAGAGGATTACTGAAAGAGCCTTCCAGCACAGTAGTTTTACAAATATTGCCAGAAG
Organism: Protopterus annectens; assembly: GCF_019279795.1. Classification (NCBI taxonomy): domain Eukaryota; kingdom Metazoa; phylum Chordata; order Ceratodontiformes; family Protopteridae; genus Protopterus; species Protopterus annectens. The sequence continues at coordinate 279,105,023 of NC_056738.1, read as the reverse complement.
CAATTGTCAAGATGCAGCCTACAGTGTTCTTATATGATGTGGACTTACCCAAAAGTGAAAGCAATCAGGAGGAAAGACAATAAAATTACACTTAAAGACAAGTACCTTGCCCTACTCATCAGGTGAGAGGTTCCATTCAATATTCAGATCACCAGTACAATAAGCTCTGTTTTTATATTGCAGCTTATCCACTAAAGATCAGTCTCTGTAACAAACATACAGGACTCATTAGGAACATAAATACAGACTAATAAATATAACTTTGCATGAATGACATTTGCACTTAACTCAGTTTGTTGCCTTATGTACACCTTATGGAACCTGTAGATCTGACTAGGAGCAGAAGAGGTGGGTTTATTAAAATACATTGAATCCATCCACATCTTTATGTTGTGTATCAGATCTTAGGATGCTGTAGCCTGGTATATCTGAATCAGGAAAAATAGGTATTAACCAGGTTTCTGATAAAACTACTCTGCCTTTTGATATATTATGCTCCAGCTTTGAAACAGATACATCTTTTTAGATCTTGAGACTGTTAAAGAGAAAGTGCTGTTTAAATGCATCCTCCACCAGCCACTTGACAAAAGGCAGTGAATAATATTGGAAGACATCTCTAATATGTTGTGGCAGTATGAGCATGTTCTTGGAAAAAGAAGAAAAGACAATACATGCAAATTTTACACAGTATAAATAAAGAATGATCTTTGAGCTAACAGAGATGAATGAGTTTTATGGGCATATGAATAACAGATTGAACTATGTAAGTTACCATCCAAGACAAAGGCTACTTTATTAGCCATCAGGATTCAGGGCATGTTGAAACTGAAATCTGCGGAATGTGTTCATAAATAATGCATCTATGTGAAAACAGAACAGCTGTAAATGGTAATTCATGATGACCAAGAAAATGGCTACAGTGGCTAATGCAATTACACAGTTTGAGCCTTCTGTGCCTATTACACTGGCATTCAATGCTTCACCTTAAGGAACTGGCACTTTTTTTTAGTACAGAGGTTACTAAATGCTATATAGAGACATACTGCATTCCCTTGAATATCAGGTAGCCTAATAATGCACTAGGTAGCAGGGAAGTCTGTAGTCTTTTGGGACACATGCAAAAGTCCTGTTATTATTCAGTTGGGACTGGTAATATTTAATTAGCCATATTGGCCATTTTTAAGCATCATCAATGATAGCAATGACCTTGCAGTGCTGGACCTGTTAGTACACACCAGTGACAATTAATTCAAATCAACAAAGCAAATAGTGAGAAGGAGTCATGTTTACTGTATAAGAACACAGAAAAAAGAAATTGATCCACTGAATATATATTATACCGCAGTCATCAAATAATTACTAATAATAAATATCTTTATGCAGAGATATATCAGAAACAATCCAGAGCTGTCCATGGTATATGACATTGTTTTAAAAGGATGAAACAAAGGATATAATTCACTTTAACCTGTATTTACAGTATGAAGAGACCAGTTTTCTGTGTCATGAGACTCTAGCATATGGACCTTGATTAGCAGGTCATCTTAAGCTATGCATCAGACAGAGCCAGATCATGGTCAAATGGAGCCCTGGGCAGGATAATAGATTGGGACCACCCCTCCTGCTGCAACCGTCTACCCACTCCCCACCTTAGCTAACCCCCACCACAGCAGTCTCCTCCCCAACCATTCCGGTGTTCCATTACATGGCTATTTCTCCTCAGTTACCATAAACACTGTTCAAACTTATCAGTGTGCGTACTGTTTTCTTATTTAGAATAAAAAGCAAAACACCAGGACTTGGAAATGGCTGTAGAATCCAGTATAAAAATCTTTATTCAACACAAGTGCTTTCGTGGGTAACCCCACTTCTTCAGCTGTCTAATACATATTAAAAACAGCTCTTAGTTTAAATATCTTCTTGAGACACATGATTAAAACCAACCAATACACTGTTCAGGTGTGAACAAGCAAATTTAAAGCAACATCCTACAAGGTACATACCATTAACTGAACTAGAAATCTGAATGTATATGTATACACTTCTAAAAGCCTATTTATAACTGACTTCTTGTTACAGGCTTGTATGTGTTTTGGAAAACAGAAGTGGAAAATGTAAATATGTGCATCTATATTCTGTGCTTGTGACTGCAAACTGAAATGTTACGGAAATTTGAATCTAGATACTTTATAAATATAGTGACTGCAAACTATTAAACACACTGCATTTTGCATAGGATAGACGTTACTGAAAAATTATTACAGTGCTATAGACAGACGATATTTGAAAGACATGTCCTGTATGAACAGTTTTGCAAAGATAAAGGATCACAATTCTCGCCTAAAGAATTGAAAATGTTAACAAAGCAAAATGTCTTTAAACATCTCAAATCCCCTTCCAAAATCAATTCCACAAATGTGTTAGCAAAAATGTCTCTGCACAATTAGAAAATAAGCCACAAAGGCCAAGAGTGATGATCACAAGCTATTATGTCACAAGATAAATACTTAATAATTAATTATACTGAATTGCAATATATACAACCACTAACAATGCCAACAAAGTTTTTATAAGTCAGAACTTGGAGTCCCAACAAGAATTAATAAAACCTGTTATCAAAAGACAAGCTGCCGGATTCAGCAAGCTCTGCACGGAGTGCTTGAATAGTGCAAAAGCTGCTGCACGCAATATGGCCACCGAGCGGTCCAGGAGCGAGCCCCAGAGACGTGCATGAGCACGCCTACACTATTCCCGCACAGACATCACTGCTATATGTTATTTACCTCATTTGCTGGTGAAAAACATGCAAATGAGGTGAATTAGCAATCCAGGAAGCAGGCAGGCATCTGTGCAGGAATAGTATAACCTGCAGAAATGTATTTGGTTACTAACCAAATAAATTTCTGAAAATTACAAAACGGAGGCATGACAACTCTAAAGAAAGCATGTATTCAATGTAGTAGGCATGAGAAATAGTTGCAAAATTATAAAAAAAAAACACTATTTTTTTTTGGCCGATCTCGGCCGTTTAAGTGTAGGGCAGCAGTGCGCAGATGGGATCGGCCCGAAAATAAGAAAAAAAGTTGGAAATAATCTTTTAAACCCAAATCAGTATTTTGCCATAATAAGCAGCAAATCAGTAAACCCTCCGGAATAAATGGTGCTGATTAACCAAAAAGTGATATTGCTAAATACCAAAACAGCACCAAAGAATGACTATAACCATAAAAAACACAGGTTTAATGACAGTATTACAAGGTAAGCGCTTTCACACAGTAAATTTGCTTCTTCAGACAACAAATTACAAAAATTAAGTAAAATATATAGTACATTCATTAGAATTCAGAAATACAAATTGACAAATAAAAATACACATCCAATAAAACAATCCCCATTCATTTAAAGAGACCTCTGGCTTTCAAAGCCGGTTTGATAGAGACTCTCCCATTAATACCGGGAAATCTATCTGCCTGCATATTAATAATCCATGATAACTCTCATTCTTCAGTAAAATTCCTAAAATCATCCCCTCGAATGTCAGCATTTACCATCTCTATTACTCTAAATCCATATACATGTTCATTTCCACATTCAACAAAATGTTTAGCTAAAGCATTATGTTCATCAAACCTGTTCATACTATATACATGTTCTCTCATTCTTTCTAGCAAGGACCTATTGGTCTTGCTCTTGCCTATATAAAAACAATCACAGGCCCTGCACTTAGCTAAATAAACCAAGTTCCTGCCATGACAGTCAGTAGTTACTTTAAAATAATACTTTCTACTAGTGACAGGATGAACAAAATCTACAAAGGGATCTATAAATGTGCAAGAATTGCATCTAAAACATCACCTTGACTGTGTATTCACCATACCTCTCCTAACCTGTGTGGAATTTTTATAACATAAATGTCTCTTAGGCTGGGCTAAGGCATTCAATTGATGGCAATAGTTAACAGCCCCCTTCCAGACCTACACAGACAGACTACAACAGGTCTGGCAGTTGTATATTGGTTCTGAAGATTAAGAAGTCTGAAACTGAAATGTAGGTTAATAAAACCTAACATCTGTACTTTACTGATATGCCTCCACTCTGCATGATAGGTCAGAATACAAAATGAAATGGAAGCCAACAGAGTACCTGAAATACCAGGACAGTCATCAAGTCCTCAGGTGTGCCCCCCCACACACACACACAATCCAATGTAAAAACGCAGTAACATGCAAATTTGAGGTGTAATAACAGTGGAGCACAGATTACCTGAGTTGGCCCAATCTACAGGATAGATTGTTGCATGTGTATAATATGCAGGGATCCATGTCTTAGGCTGTCATGTGTTCAATATTGTCTGGAAGTGGTCAGCATGTAGGCATGGAGGGTTGTGTCTCAGTGGCCTATGGGCAGTACTGTGGATGACAGGGCCATGTTCCGACAAATGCAGTGCCAACCACAATGCTCAGCAATACCCATGTCACCAGTCATCCATACTCACTGTCCAGATGTCAATATTTGTCACCATCTGAAAGATGGACATGCCATGAATGTGGGCCCATACATACACACAGTACACAGGTGGAAGTACCCTAGAATTGCACATACAGGTTAGCAGCACATTAGTTGTCTGTGTAGTATGAATACTGATGTAGTCTGGCCAATCACTGGCAGACCACAAAAGGCACAGTTATGAAGTAATGAGAGACTGCCTATGTCCCCACACAAGGCAGCGTAAGAGGACTGTCCCATGTATATCTATGAGTCTGCTGCAAGTAGCTTCCATATCACTCATGCACTCACCTCACCCCACCATCAGCCACTGGTTTATCACAGGCCATATCCTTGCTGTTGGGAATGAGTACAGTTTGACCCCACTTCTGTACGGGAATACCCACAGCATGCTGAAGAGGTTTCCCATGCAGGTGTGTCCCTAGATGTAAGCAGCACCCTGCCTGCATCCAGACAAATGGATTAATATGGACATGAACTATTGCCATTAACACCTCACACACTTACCCTGTCACCCCAGGGGAATCCACTGGCTCACAGCCTGGGAATGTAGGAGTGACAGAATGCACTGGCCTGCTACAGATGGCCTGCATCACTAACAAATGGCCTACAGTCTTCTGTCAAAGGCCTGTGCCTCACCCGTAGTGCCAGTGTATGGTATCTCATGGGGTCCCAACTAACAACACAACACAGTCAACAGGACACAAATGCAAGCCCATGTTGACAAATCCCAGTAGCATGCCCACCAGGTCCTACTGCATGAACTGTGGACCAACCCCTAAATACCGCTGGGATGAAGGGCCAACTATATGGATACTTCTCAGATATCGCTTGCATAATGTTAGGAAGAAGATAGAATAACAGCGTGGGGGGTGTAGAAGCATAGACATCATGGAGTGTGTGAAGTCTGAAAAACGATGTATGCCCATACTACCCCTGCCTGCAAACCTAGTAATGGGTGGCTACAAACCAGCTCGTAAACCAGAATGTGAAGGGGAACTGACCAGATATATGAGCCCTGCCTCTGGGTAACCTGGGTGAATCTGTATAGCTGAGAGGTATGGCCACAGCAGGATATGGCCATTCTGTTACGTCAATATATGTACAAGAAGGGGATCCTCAACCACCATAGTACCAAGGTGCTGGACCACTTACACAGACCCATCAGCAAGTGTCTGCAGCTACCCCTCCAGAATTGCATGAGTGTGCAAGAATAAGTTGGCTGATGACCACAATACTGGACACAGATTCATTCATCTTGTATTTCCCAGGAAATAACTGTGAGCAAATAAGTATATGTGTCAGTAGTTGATGACATAATACATTACAGTGTAAAACAGTACATATGTCTGAATATCTCTGCTAACACCAACCATGTAACACAAGCAGCACAGATAGGACTAGTTACAGTATCCCACTATCTGTCACCCATTGTGACTCCATATTGTCAACCTATCTACAGATATCCTTCAGAAACAGGTTGCTAGCTGTAGGTGTAGAATACCAAACCCTGGACTGGAGTACATCCCTACCTGGAATGGATTCACACACTCAATACAGAAGGTCATACTGGGCATGCTCCTACACTTACAGAAATAAAGCCCATGTCTGACAACACAGTGAACTATACATATTTGTCATTCGCAGATGGCTGTGGCACACGCACCAAACTGTACACCATTCATGCTTTGCACACACATTGGATAGGAATATTCACACATATCCAAAGCCAACACACTATAATATGACAAGCATACAGAGATGTGGGGAAGAGAGAGCAGACAGTGACAGAGAGATTTCCATTATGAGGCCTGTCCCATCCACCACACATCCAACTGGCCAATATCACATGATGTGCTGATGTCAATCACTGCAGACATTCCTTTTGGTAGCCCTCAGCCTTACAGTGTCTGTGGTGCTTGTGATAACTGTGTAACATGATAGTACAAATTAGTATTCATCTAGCATTTGTATACCCAGTCCTGTCAAACGTAAAGTTGTGAGTGTGTATGTTTTCAGAGGAATAATTTATGGCCCATTTACACACACTGCACTTTCCACTGCTCATGTTAGCACTCCTGCTGATGCCAATCGCCTTGAAATAACCCTCTGGAACAATGCAGTAGCAATAACTACATAGGTATGGGTTTGAATCTCATCCATGGTAAGTGTTTGTGTGTTTACATATGTATGTCCATACCTCAAAGATTTTGGTCCCATTTACACCCAGTACACATCTCAGTGCCTGACTTTAGCAGTCCTGCAGATATCATCCACCTTAGAAGTACCTGTTGCCAACCCTAAACCATGTAAGGTCAGTGGTACATGTGGTAAATGCATAACATAATGGTCCGAAAAGATTGTTAGATAGAGGTTTGAACCTCACCCCTGGCAAATGTACATGTGTGTAGGGTAAAATTATTTTTAGGATCTCTCAACCACTACATCACCCAATGCCAGTACTTACAATGGCTGGTGATGTTCCTCACCTTAGAAGTACCTTGGGACAACATCTATCCTATAAGCTTCGTGGTGCATGATAAATGCAGTACACTGTAGTAGCAATATATAGCTAGTAGGGGGTTGTATCTCAGTACTGGCAAGTGTGTGTGTGTGTGTGTGTGTGTGTGTGTGTGTGTGTGTGTGTGTGTGTGTGTGTGTGTGTGTGTCTGTGTCATCAGTATCCTGTGTGGGGGTTGCTGTGATTGTGTAATAACAGGAAGCACTGTGGGGTGGGTTTTGCTAAATTATTATGTTGAGGACCTAGTATATGTCACAATGTCCACATTACAAGGCCAACAGATGTCAAACACCAGAGAGGTTGGTGCAGACAACCCACAGCCCTACATGTGACAGTATGGATTAGTGAACAATATAGGCAACCCTTCTATTACTCAGAGAACACTCTCCACCCACATATCATACACAAACACACTTGGCTAGGCAGCAACCACTATATTGGTAGTTCCCTGCATATTGCCTTCCAGATAGTAACCATGGTGTGATAGCAGTGGACTACATGCCTATTGACCACAACAGTGCCACTGACAACAGAAAGTACTTTGATGTGTTACATCACCTGACTGTGTATTATCCAGCAAGTAAAAACACGTCACCCTGTTCCATCCCCTCAGTAGCCAAATAAATGTGTACAGTGGACCTTTTGCCATGTTCCCCACTGGACACCTGCAACAACTGTAGAGTCTACAAACATACCCCACAAAGGGAATACCATGACTTATACACATGCCCTGTATGGACAGATGCCACTAACTCCACTGAATACCCATATCATACTGTCAATGTAGGTGCAATCAAGACCTCAGTTACATAGCCAGGTCTCACCAAATGAGGTCAGGAATTCTATATCAGAAGATGACAATCTGTCCACACAACATGCCCCAGAGACCTCAAGTACACTTCCACACGTCAAAGAACATGCATGTGGGACATGTTCACAACCCAGACACTGTCCATGTTACGGAATATAATTCGCATACATGGGAAGCTGTGCACATCACTGGCCACCCACAACAGAAACCCAAATGAGTGGATGGTGAATACAATACCCACCCCTGGGGAACACTACAGGGACTACACCCCTGAGCCACACTGGGGACTATTGTCATGTGGCCTGATGCCAAGGTATTCCCTTGGCCTAGCCTTGTAGAGCCTTCAGGCCCATTCACCTACTACACACCTCTGAAGCAATGAACCTATGGATCTCAGTACTGGCAAGTGTGTGTGTGTGTGTGTGTGTGTGTGTGTCTGTGGAGATGAATGATGTTGAGGCCATTCACACTCACTACACCTCCCATTGCCCTACTTTAGCATGCCTGCTGATGTCAGTCACCTTGAAATAACCCTTTGTCCACGTTTCAGCCCTATACGCTCCGTGGCACTTGCAATAACTGCATAATACTGTAGTGTAGTAAACTAGTTAGGCAGGAGTTCTAATCCTGGCCCTGGCAACTCTGATAATGTGTGTGTTTGTGTGAGAGAGAGTGTGTGTGTCTTTGCTGACACCTGATTTTGTGGACATTTACACTTACTACACTTCCCTTACCCCTCCTTTAGCAGTGCTGCTGATGTCACTCACCATCAAAGATACCTTTGGACAGCTCTCCAACATGTAAACTCTGTGGCACGTACGATAACTGCATAACACTGTAACAGCAATACATAGCCAGGTAGGGGGTTGAAACTCAGTACTGGTAAGTGTGTGTGTGTCATCAGTATCCTGTGTGGGTGTTGGTAAGATTGTGTAATAACAGGATCCATTGCAATGTGGGTTTTGCTACATTATTATATTGAGGACCTATATGTCCCAATGGCCACATTACAAGGCCAACAGTTGTCAAACACGGTAGAGGTTGTTGTAGACAATCCACAACCATACATGTCTACTGCCATGTGCAATTACTATGGGATAGTATGAATTAGTAAACAATATAGACAACCGTTATAATACCCAGAGATCACTCTCCACCCACGGATCATACACAGACACTCCTCTCTCTCATTGTTCTACATTTGAAGTAATGTTGGTTTAACAAGGTTTGTGTGGATATGGCTGTTTTGCATGATTTAAAGTCTGGCATGACAGTGTTATGTGGTTGAGGAAACTCTCACCTGTAGGGCTATCTGCAGACTGGCCAGAGTTTGGAGTCTTAGATGTGGTGTGTTACTCACACATTTTCTGTCTTTAGAAATGCAGTACCATACTCTGATGATTGCAGTCATTAAATGGTGACATCCCTGTGTGTTACTGACTTCATATCCCTCGGAAGAGATATGTCACAACAAACCCTGTTACACCAGCAATTTTCTCAGTTTATCACAGCAATATGTCAATATTGTCCCTGTGTTAGTCTCTCTGTCTCCCAAGTCTGTCACCCTTTGTCCATATGTCATGCAGTAAGAGCTGCATATGTACAGTATATTATTAGTTACTGACATCATTCCTGATATCAACACAGTGATATATCACACTGCTACACATGTTATGCATAGGAGGCCTTATATTTGAGGCCAAAACCTGGACATTCTGTTGTAGTCTGCACAGTAGTGAGGTCTGTGTACTTATGGTGATTGTTGACAGAGTGTCAGTATTGTGTAGCAGTACGCTGTGAATATGTTATTTGGCCTGTGTACAGACTGGGGTAGATGTCAGTGTTCTTGGTCTTGTTCTATCTGACGCTGCATGCTGCTCCAGTTTCTGGTACCCTATCAGTATATATGTTTATAGGGCCAGACTGAGGCATGTCCCATTTCACAGTCAGACATCAGACTACACTGTAAATTGGGCCAGTATATGTAGGGTTAGTGTGTGAGTGGCAAATATGAGGATGGTTTTGTTCACACAGTCCATATACTGTACTATTAATAAGGCTTACCATAATGTGACTGTGACTGTGTTGAGATTGGTTGTAGGTATGCACTTTCACACTGGTGTCTGTTACACCGTGCTGTTACATGCCTGTACTGCCTGTTATATTTGCAATTACATGTGTATTCCCCCCATAGGAAACGTGGGTTAGTGTTAAGGCCGTAGGCCTGTAGTTTAGACAGTGCTTGATGGCAGGCCTAGCAGCTCAGTGTATTTACCTAGTGTGATGTTATGTCCATATACTTGTCAGATGTACTGTTGCCTGGCCACCATACATGCTGTGTATTTCTGAAAAAGCAATGGGATGCTGCGAAGATGTATGTCACTAACTAGTGAGAAGTATGTGGGCTTGGGACCTCTGCTCCTCCAGTTAATATGTGTTAGGACAGAAAGGAGGGTGTCAATGCATCAACTGTGTGAGCTTATCTACTCTAGTATTTGTGATATATCCCCATTTTCATGGCTGAAACATCCCCTTTGACAGGCTTGATCCACACTTCATGCAATAAGGATTTCTGTGTATACCTCTGGACTGACCAGATTGTTTCAGACTGCCTAAGTTTATTGGTCATATTTCTGCTGTATTCCACAGGATCATTATTGTGATTTGTGTGGTAGTTCACTATGATGATTTTATGATGTCTGTCAGTAACTGATGGTGTGCATGTCAGTTTCAGAAGAGCCTTCCTATGCAACATGTCTGTTGACATGGCCCCTGTTACTGTAGCAATACTTACATTATGTTCCCTTGAACTAACAGGTTGAGAGTTATGGTGCTGAGGTATGACTCCACTACATTATGGGCATACATTATTTATATATATATATATATATATATATATATATATATACACACACACATATATTATATATATATATATATATATATATATATATATATATATAATATATATATATATATATGCGTGTGTATATACATGTATACATATATCTACATACATATATATATATATATATATATACATATATATATATACAGATATACATATATATATACATAAATATGTATATATATATATATATATATATCCTTATGTGTAAACATGTGTTGTATATACCTTCTCAGCTGTATCCCACCATATTTATCTGATATGTATATATTTAGATAGAAAAACATGACTGATTCAACAATATTTTCACTAACAAGTAGTAAACAATTGTAGTAGTCAAAGCAGTTGTTCACTACTATTCAGTACATGTACTGAATGATATATTTAAAAAAGCAACAGACATTTTTACAGCTCACATGTGGTTAACTGTTGTGACTATAGTCTAGAGGGTCCTGGGATCAAGACCTGCAAGGGTTGTTTATTTTGTTGCTAGGCAGAACAAGGACTGTTGGATACAGAGTGGTTAAGGCAGTTTTGAGCAACTTTAAGCAGGTTTGCTCGACGGTAAGCAGTGCTAACATATAGTTAAATAAAAAGGTGCTTATACTGTGTAGGCTTTGCTTACCAGTGCAGAAATCTGCTTGGCAATTACATTTAAGAACCGTAGCTCAGCCCTGGTAAACAGTGATCACATTCCAGTCTGATAAAATAGCAGGGTAATGACATATTTAATAAGTGTATTTAATTCCATGTACATAACATGCTTCTATGTGCTGTCATTACAGTAGAAAGGGGTGTGAGTATACTGTATGGGACACTTGAGTATACATGGCTAGTACCACAATCTTTTCTCTTTGTGTGTGTTTCATACATGGGTAGTATCCCAGGTTATATGCAGACACACTTGCATGTGTTGTATCATTACATTACTACTTTTAACAGTGCTTTTCCAAGTAAGACTAGATTGCAGATTGTAGTACTGGAACCATACACCCCTGCATGCAAAGCTGGACTCTTGAGTACTGACTATCATGTTCTTGGTGTGTGAGCTGTATGTTTTTAAGTATCTCCTATTGGATATTGATCTGATATGTTGATATCAACTGTAGACTACTATGTGTTTAGGACATGTCATTGAGGACTGCTGTCATGTAGTAATGGCATACCTATCAGTGTCGGACATCTAGCTGTCAAAACATTCATCCTAATGCATAACCTGTTGGCTAGCTAATTTCTGTCTGTCCTCTGTACAGATGTGCAGATGTCAGGTATCCATCTTGGCTGTTTACAGGCAATCTCTGATTGACTGACACTGACATGTCTGCCCAGCTGTGTTATGAATGCCACAGCTAGGAACCCCACCCTGTATGCACCATATGCCATGAATACCTCAACCAGACTACCACAGTCAGCAGAACATGCTTGGGTACAGGTCTCTAACACAGACACCGGCCATGTTATGCAATATATGTTGCATACATGTCAATTGGAGCACCTCACTGGCCCTCTACAAGAGAAAACCAGATGACTGTATGTTGAATTTAACTGTCACCCTGGGGATCACTCAAGTGGCATCGGTTGATAGATGGCCAGCTGACAAATGTCAGGTGGTATGATACCAGTGTACCCACATGCCCTACTATCTCATCTCTCCATGGACATTAGCCTGGTACACACCTAGGAACACCTGCACCTATGGACTTCAGCACTGAGAAATGTGTCAGTGTGCAGTACTGAGAATAACAGTGTCTGTGTGTTTGTAAACTTGTAGTTGAAAATACTCTTGAGGGCCTTCTCCCCCACTACACTCCCCATTGCTATACTTGGAAATGGCTGCTGCTGCTGTAATTGACATTAAATGTACCTTGTTACACTCCACCCTATGGGTTTCCTGGAGCTTGCAATACCAGCATAACACTGTTCTACAAATGGGTAGATAGGCGTGGGTTACCCTCTGAATCCTGGCAAATGTATGTATGTGTGTGCAATTGTGTGTGTGTGTGTGTGTGTGTGTGTGCATATTTATAGGAGACAGCATTCTGAGGCCACATTCTCCAAATACACTAAACCTTGCCATATATTATAAGGGATGGTGATGTTGCTGACATTAGGACAGCCATGACAAACCGTCACCCTACTAACCCTGTGGCATGTGCAATAAATTCATATCACCGTAATAGCACTGATTAGATCAACAAGAGTTTCTACTGCAGTCCTGGTCAATGTGTGATTGTGGGTATGTCAGAGCATTATCATGGGTTTCCGTGAGTACAATGTCCAATGTGGGGTGTGGGTGCTGGGTATACTGTCTTTACACCATGGTACCCCCAGTACATGCCCCAAGGTCCACTGTATGAGGACCGCTGTCACCATCTACCATACAGGTAACTGATTACACTATCCAGCCCAATGATGCTTGTGCTGTGTGCAAAAACTCTGTAACAATATGGAGTCACTGACAAGGTAGTTAGCACTGCTAAACCCAGGTCTGTCAAATGTGTCTATGACTGTATTTGTTTGTCAATGTGTATATGACAGTATGTCATACTATGTATTGTTCATTAACACCCAGTGGATCCCCCATTACCATACTGTACAAGGCCTGGTGATGTTCTTCACTTAACAGGAAACTCGGGACACACCTCACCCTAAAAGCTCTGTGATGTGTGCAATTAAGGCCAAACACACTAGTAGCAATATGTACCTAGGTAGGGGGTTCTACTCTCAGTGTTGCCAAGTAAGTGTGTGTGTGTGTGTGTGTGTGTGTGTGTGTGTGTGTGTGTGTGTGTGTGTGTGTGTGTGTGTGTAGGGATCTACTTCAGTTTTCAGAAAATATATGTCCCAGAAGATCATTTGTCCAAGAACTAACTGGCAGAAGGTAACATTTCAAAGCAATCATCTTGTGGAAATTCATTCCATCAAAACTAGTAGTGGATGTGTAAATGCCCTCTTTCCCACTGTACAGCTGTACAGCAATACTGGAGTTGGTATATATAGTTGTGTCTGGTTGTTGTGGTTACAGCCACCCACATTGGGGGTATTGTTGTGCATATTTCCCTGCTTAGTGTGCTGTTATATTGTACAGTTTATGTTAACAGGTTAAGGGGTTGTTAATCACACTATTTGTGGTTCTACACCACCCCACACCCTCCAAATTGGGGGGCTGTGCTGTGCTACCCACACCAGCACACCTATGCTTACCAACTCCAGGATTGCACTACATTGGGGAAGAGGACATATACCCTGCCAGTACCATTGTCAATGACATTAAACTGGCAGACTGATTATTTACTGATGTGATGTTTTGGCAATTTGGTCTTGGTGGAATTACGTAGGCCAAAATGAGTTCACTGCAAAATGAAGTACATCCATGTGAACAGTATTCTCTGTGTATTGCATCAACACCAAAGCTTCTGTGCGTGTGTTATTCACAAACATTTGGTTTGTGCCACTCAGTACACTTACCATTGTCCACTGTAGAAGAGCTGCTTACATCAGCCACCATGCACTCACCTGTATACACCCCACAGACCGATCAGCCATGTGGCACATGCAGTAACTGTTATACAGACCTGTTACTTGTGTTCAGCTGTACCCGGGATATAACACAGTCAATGTGTCACCACAGCGCCACACCCCTTTAGGAAAGGACAGCAGACCAACATCCTGCTGACACATAGATACAGAAAACACAAACATAATACATTATGGAGGCCACAAATTGTGTCAATAACAGATATAATGCATCATGGCTGGACAGCTACACACTCTGACATGTAAGCATTAATCATTCCAGCAGTTAAACAGCATTACATTGCTAAACCTTAGTACAATCACCCTGAGCATCAGAACCAAATTAGCATGTCCCTGCATCGATGGTATGGATGACAGGGATGTGGCACAGGTATCATCATAAGCAAAGGGTGTGTTGTGGGTTTGCCAGAGGCCTAGGCTAAGCCATTTCATTGACATCATGTGTGTGGGTCAGGGGGGTTCTTTATTAAATGGGCTGAGCAGATGTGGTGTGTGTAGGTATGGAGGTGTCCTAGCTGTGTTGGAGATGTGTGTGTGTGTGTGTGTGTGTGTGTGTGTGTGTGTGTGTGTGTGTGTGTGTATGTATGCATACATTTCTGCCATGTGGCTGCCCTACACAGGAGTTTGTTGGACAGCTGCAGACTGTGCATGGCAGGATGTACAGTTCACTGTGGCCAGCCATAGACACGGGAACTGTGCCTGCCATGGGTTGCAATGGCACTACCAAGTAGAAGCCCAGATATGGTACTCTTCCCCTGATGATGACAATAGTCCGCTGGATCCGAGTCCCTGTTGGGACCATCCAGGACTTCGTGCGCATGGCCTACTGCATTGTGGTGTGGACAGTACCCCCTGCAGTGCTGGTACTGGGACTGCCACTATGGGAGTGGCCGTGAGTTGTTGCATGTCCACGTAAACCTCCACCTGTTGGTGTTGCTGACCTACGTCCACATGGCCGATGCCCTACTCCTACCACATGCTCTACCACAGACACCACATGGTCGAGGATTCCCACCATCTCACCCAACCATCTATCCATGACCTCTGCAAAATAATAGTGGGCACCTGCAAGATCACGGATGTTGTCATGTACTGCAGGAAGAGTAGCCCTCTGGAGCCTCAGACTATCTCTGGTGTAACATTCCATATGTGCCTGTGACTCCATGATGGCCTGAAACATGCGTCTGGTGACACCTGCTGCGGCACTTCTGCCAGGGGCATGATGGCCAGCAGCCATCCTAAGAGCATCCCTGTACATTTGCCTGTGTGGTACCTCGCCGGTCATCTGGCTATGGCTGCTGTGTACAGACACACTTGCCATAGTCCCCACACTTTCCTGTCCCATGCCACCACCCTCCAACTGTCCCTCATCTATGGCCACAAGTGATGGGGTATGTATGGGCATTTTGACTGTGTGTGGGGATGGGGTGGATAAAAGTGGGATGTCAACCAATAGCACAGAATCAGACCCCGACAACCCTGCCTGTGCCTCACTATGCCTATCACCATTGTCAGAGTCTGTAAGGACACAAACATCAGTTTGCCTGCAGGAGGGACCCTGAACCATCTTGCCACCTGTGAGGGGCAGACAAGAAATGTAAATTAAGACCTGTACATTATGGTTTACTTCTATACACATACACACTTACAATGAGGTGGCACAAACATATTACACAAACCTCAGAACCCTACAACTGACATGCATGACATATGGCACTTAATATCAGCAGTGCAGCCATTCTAAATCCTGGTTACAAACAATATACATATGTGGGATGCGTGAGTCATGTTACTAGGTGATGCCCCTTCCCCTGGGACACACTGCACCCATGTACACATTAATGCTGTGCACCTGTACAGCACACTGGCATGCAATGTACACCATACCTCACAACTATACAAATCATTGCTGAATGTGTTAGATGTGTAGCAGTTATGTTTGCTCAGTTCATCACAACCCCTATGTGTTTGTCTGACACATGACTGGAATGATATGAGGATGGATGTCACTAATGAATGACTGACATTTGATTCCCAGATCTCATTATCATCAGTTGATGTATGTGCAATAACATCTGTGTACACTGACGAGCTTCCAAGTCTCATGTGGATTTCAGGAGCATACACACCTTTGTTCACATGGCAGCCTCTTCTATGATATGCAGTGGAGCCACATTACTGCAGTCAAAAACATTACACACACCTGATATGTGACATATGACCTATGCAATCCAATCCTGGGTCGGATGACTGTCAGTCATGGAGATGCTGACTGAGATGCGTACCATATTATGGGTGCATAACTGTGCACACCCTTAAACCAATGGTTTGTTGAAGCACCTGCTAAATGAAATACAGCAGTCACTAGAAATTATAGTTTATTGGCAGTTTGGGAAGCTTTTCCATCTCTTTCAACCTTCTGATTTAAAAGTCTGTGTTTGCGCTTGTTTCCTGCCTTTCCTGTTACTATTCTAGTACAGGTACAGATTTGCTGTATCCAAGACTCTTTGTAAGCTTCTGAGACCCCCAAGCCCTGGCCCAGACATTGTAGCTATTGGCTGTTTGAGCAGTTTTTTTCCATCTCTTTAAACTTTCTGGATTGAAAGCTGCACTTGTGCCTGTTTCCCGCTTTTCCTATAACTAGCCTAGTCCAGTTACAGAGCTGCTGTATCCAGGATTGTTAGTAAGCTTCTGAGCCCCTCAAGCCTTTCTGTGTTGGAGGGAAGCTTTCTAGCTTATCAGTGGGAGTAGTAAGCACTAGGTAGCCTATCCTCCATGGGAAGAGTGAGTTTTAGCCCAGAAATTGTAGTTTATTTGGCCGTTTGGGCAGTTTTCCATCTCTTTCAAATTGCTGGCATAAAAGCCTATGTTTGTACTTGTTCCCTGCCTTTCCTGTAACTAGTCTAGTCCAGGTACAGATTTGCTGTATCCAGGACTCTTTGTAAGCTTCTAAGTCCCCCAAGGCTTTCTGTGTTGGAGGGAAGCATTCTAGCTTATCAGTGGGAGTGGTAAGCATTTGGTAGCCTATCTACCACCATTGGAGTGGTTCCTGGCCTAGAAATTGTAGCTATTGGCCATTTGGGCAGTTTTTTTTACATCTCTTTCAATGTTCTGGTTTAAAAGCCACACTTGTGCTTGTTTCCCACCTTTCCTTTAACTAGCCTAGTCCAGACACAGAGTTGCTGTATCCAGGACTGTTGGTAAGCTTCTGAGCCCCGCAAGCATTTCTGTGTTGGAAGAAAGCCTTCTAGCTTATCAGTGGGAGTGGTAAGCACTAGGTAGCCTGTCTGCCATGAGAGGAGAGGTTCTTGGCCCAGAAATTGTAGTTTATTGACCATTTGGACAGTTTGTCCGTCTCTTTCAACTTTCTGGTTTAAAAGATCACATCTGTGCTTGTTTCCCATCTTTCCTGTAACTAACCTACTGGGTAGCACTAGAAAGCCTTAAACTGATACAAGCCTTCTAGCTTAGAAGAGAGACTTTGGGGTGATTAAGTATCAGTTTTCTGTACCTTCTTGCTGTACTTAACTGTTTTCCACCTAAACGCAGATTTTTCAGCTTTTATTGTGGTTTAAAAGCTTGTTTTTTCACATATTGTACTTATTTGACTGCCTGCACTTTTAAAAAGTTTTTTGTTTAAATAACTTGTTTAACTGTTTTTAGGCTACACACTAAAGTGCAGATAGGCTTTTCTGATCATTTGTAGTTGTTTAAAACTGTTTTAAGTGTATTTTTTACTATTTTTGCCTTATCTTTTAAAAAAAAACAAAAAAGAAAACAAAAAAATTCCTTGTTTCCCGCCTTTCTAAGCTAGTATAGTCCAGTTTTAAGGCTAGTGCTGAATTCAAGGCTGTGATACTAGTTTCTGAGTTGCCCATACCTTACTCTGATAGAAGGAAGTTTCTCTGTTTACCTGTGAGAGAGGGGAGCTTTGATCAACCTATCTCTCCCTGGAGGAGTGGTTCTAGCCCAGAAGTTAGTAGTTTATTGGCCATTTTGGGCTAATTTCAATCTCTTTCATTTCCCTACTATAAAAACCGCATTTGCATGGATTTGCGCACCGGGCAGTGCCAGTTAGCTACGGTTAAATTATTCCCGGCTCCACTAAGTCTCCTCTTCAGTTTTTCACTCGAAACTAGTCTAACTCTTAACCTAAGCACTCAAAAAGCATCTTACAGCCCAGCACTTGCTCAGACCTAATAGCAAGCACTAATATACCCTGGCACTGATTGCCCAGCAGGGCAAGGCTCTTTATTCACCCCTCACCAACCATGCAACTAAGCAGCTCACCCTACTATTCAAGCATGACCAAAGGGCAACTTCAGGTGCACTCTCCAGTCCAGCTGGTGAATCTGGGTATCCTGAGGCAATGTTACAACTGCCTCATGTCCACAGACAACCCTCTCCTCCTACCACAAAACACTAACATATGCAAGAGATGCAGTTATACAGCCAAACTGGAAGCTAAGCTGACTCCACCCAAGACTGGAACAGACAGTCAAGAGGAGAAGGTTAGCACTTGCACCACACCTCCAGCCACACACCTACCTACTAAAACAGCACTGGCAAAAAATACACATAAATACACAAAATCATACTCGGAGGCTCTAAATAAAAACCTGCAAAAGCATCAGAGACCTCCAAAGCAGACACCCAAACAACCTGCACTTCCCATCACAAACCAGACAACACATAAAACACAAAATCAGTGTGCCACACAATCACAGCCCTTAAGGCGAAATAACATACCTAACACACTAGTAATAGGTGACTCTATAGCCAGGCACGCTGACTTCCCACTCACTAGGCTGGACAAGCAGAAGGTTACTGTTAGCTGCCTGTCGGGAGCCAGAATTCACCACATAACACAAGCACTCAGGTCACTCCAGAACAAGTACAAATATGACTCTGTCATTGTTCATGTTGGTGTGAATGACCTGAGACATACCTCCCTGGACTACATGAAAAGAAACATGGAAGAGCTCTCTGATCATGCAGCCCAGGCTGGTATGACCCTGACCCTGAGTAGTATCCTGCCCTCACCAAGAATGATACCTCAGTATAAAGAAAAAATGATCAAGTTCAACAATTGGCTAAGCTTCTGGTGTCATTCAAAGGGGATCCAGTGTTTGTCAGCCTGGGACGACATGCTCGACAAGCCACGTTGCTTCACAAGAGACAGCTTGCACCTGTCACCCCTAGGCTTTCGAATACTGGCCAAGGCTCTTGCTGCTCCCATAGTGCCTTTTTTAGGCAAGGCTCAAAAGTCAAACCCACCTCCATAAACAGCACAATTAACAAAAAACTGAAGGTTATGCTACTCAACTCCAGGAGTTTAAATCTCAAAATGCACGCGCTCGAAGCACTCCTCAGTATGGAGAATGTCAACATTTGTACAGTAACTGAAACCTGGCTCAAGGCTCCAGAGAGCACCCAGCACTACCGGGCTACAATTCATACCCCACGTGTCGGCCACAGAACATGGACCGAAACACAAAAGGAGGGGGGTGTACCCATAGCCATCAAGGATACCTATACCTCCAGGTTAGTGGTGCAGCATGATACCTGAGATCATCCATGTGCAACTAACATCGGGCAAATCTGCAATGCAAATTGTGGCCTGCTACAGATCACCCTCCATGACCCAGGACCACCACTCCACCTTTCTGGAGACACTGGAAAACATGAAGGTCCTACCAAACACCCTGATATTAGGCAATTTCAATTACCCTACCATTGACTGGGAAAACTACTCGAGTACAAATTCCCAGGCTCAACGCTTCCTAGAATTCATCAACTCAAATGCCCTGGATCAGCTGGTAAACTCCCCTACCAGAGGTGAAAACATACTGGACCTGGTCATCACCAACATGGGTGACAGGTATTCCACACCGGAGGTCAACCCGTCACTGGTTAGATCAGACCATAAACTAATCACTCTGGATGTCCACACCCCACCACCACCCCCAACTAAGGAAACCACAGTAAAAAACTTTTCTAAAGTAAACCTCACCTTACTTAAGACAGAGGTGGTAAGTTTCACAGCCCCCACGCTAAAGGATAATGCTGCACAAGATGCAGAAACCTTTACAAATGCACTTTATGAGCATCTACAAAGATGCATGGATCATGTCATCCCTAGCAAAACCAAGACTCACTCCTCTAAGAGAAGGAAACCAGTTTGGTGGACCCCTGCAATAAACAAGCTATGCAATAGAAGGAGGAAACTAGTTCAGAAAAAAAGCAAATCTCAAGATGGAAAGACATCCCTGATCAGTATCAGTAAGAAACTAAGGTCCCTCATGAAATCATCCAAGGCTAACTTTGAAAGTAAAATAGCCAGGGATTCAAAAGATACCCACAAAGCCTTCTTTAGCTATGTTAAGAATCTAAGTGGCAACTTGCAGATATGCACTGAACTAGTGCAAAATAGCACAAAATATACTGAACCTACTGATATTGCCAACATCTTGGCAGATAGATTCAGTGCAAACTTCACTTCCCTCCCACCTTCAAAAGGGCCCACAACAATACCAGAAAAGTGTAGTGTCCCAAAAATCACAGACGCACAGGTGAAAACAGCCCTTTCAAAAGCCAAAAACACAGCGTCAGTGGGACCAGATGGTGTCCCAGGCTGCATCTTGCACGAACTACAGAACAAACTAACCCCCCATCTAAACATGCTGTTCAACCTCAGCCTCTCCACAGGCTATGTGCCCATAGAATGGTGCACAGCAACGGTTATTCCTCTCCACAAAGGAGGGGCCACAACTGACCCTGCCCCATAAGCCTGACTAGCCTGGTCTGCAAGGCTATGGAGCGCATCATCATGGAACTCATTAACAAAGACATTGGGAACCACCAAACACTTGACCCGACCCAGTTCAGCTTTGTTAATGGCAGATTATGCCTACTAAACCTGGTTGACTTCTTTAAGACAGTCACCAAGGGCACAGATGAGGGAAAGGTGGTTCACACAGCCTACCTTGACCTCGCCAAGGCTTTCGACACCATTCCCCACTCGAGTATTACAGAAAAATGCACCAGCCTGACCATAAACCCCTATGTCACGAGATGGGTTGCCAACTGGCTTACAGACAGAACTCATACAGTAAGAATAGCGGGCTCCAGGTCCGACTCTAAACAAGTCACAAGTGGTGTCCCACAAGGCTCGGTCCTGGGACCCCTACTGTTTGGCATATACTTCTCAGAAGTACAGGCAAACACAGGCGGACTATGGCTAACCAAGTTCGCCAATGACAGCAAACTGAGAGCCATAATTGACTCTCTGGCTGACACGGACATCTTCCAAAAGGGCCTTACTTAGATGGAGACCTGTTGTCAAAGTCATTGCCTCAAGCTAAATGACAAAAAATGCATAGTCATCCCATTTGGGAAAAAGAAAACACCCATGAATTACCACATAGGTGGCAGCCCCCGTAATACAGAAGAAGTAATAAGAAATCTGGAGACCCATGTAGATAGTAATCTCTCTTGACAATCATATTGCCAAAGTAGTCAGGAAATCCTTCTATGTGATCCATCTAATTACTAAAGGGTTCGCATCAAGAAATAAAGAGGTTATAGTGCCCCTCTACTCTTCACTCATTAGACCCATCATAGAGAACAATGCCCCATTTGGGATGTACCTCACAAGACACTTAGCTGGAAAGACCACAAAAGTACCTCACCAAGAGGATTACTGGCCTCAAACATATGTCCTATGCAGCGCGACTGAAAAAACTCCGGCTGTACTCAGTGGCATATTGCTTACTCAGAGGTGATCTCTGCCTGACTTACAAAGCCGTATCCAACTCAGAATTGATGGACATGCTCCACCTAAAGAAATCCAAGTCACTGCGAGCCACGCGGTCTAGTGAGCTAAACCTCACCACAACAACAAATAGAACATGCTGGAGGGATAGACTCCTGTCACAGAGACTCCCCATGCTTTGGAACAAAATTCCAAATTACATCAGGCAGAGTCCCTCACTAACATTCTTCAAGAGAAACCTTGACGAGTGGATGGATAACAGAAAATACACCCCTGGGATCACTTCATTGGCTCTGCTTGACAGAGGATCACTTAATTAATCAATGGGGCGGAGAAAGCCGACACACTCTAGCTAGGCTTATAAATGCCCTCGGGCAAATAGCCTAGTACCTACCTATGAACCTATGAACTTTCCTGGAAGGGGCACAGTAGCATGGCACATCCTTGCCTTTGCATAATTAGGTCTGTCTTCCCTGCAAAGGTACCACAACTCTGCCAGATTGCAAGGTCAGCTCATATGCACAGCCTATGGAAGTTACACAGGGACTTCAGTATTGCTGTGGAGTGTGTGTTATGTGTGGGCCAATTCATAACATTGAATGTGTTAAGATATGGCCATTCTTAGCTAGCATTGGATGTATGCTTCAGTTCACTGTTGTATTTGAAGCTGACATCCCAACCCATCCTCAGCTTTATTGCAGATGCCTGACAACTGTGGCCCACATGAGTGTTAGTTTGCAGTGTTCCACATTCACTGCACCATGTCTACAGGCCTACTTTCAGGTAATGAACAGCAACCATAAAGGTGTACACTGGCACCAGCAACCTTCAAGTTGGGGAGGGTGGCCCTGATGTGATGTGAGCTGCTGCTTGTACACCACACGTAACTTTAGGACTACTGTCTGTAGGTTTGAGCCTTGGTCTCATGACACTATTACACACTGCAACACATGCCTTTGGAAGACCTGGGGTCATGCTTTTAGTACCTGTACGGAGACCTGGATGATATTTCTTGTGGGATAAATCTCCCATCTACTTACCCTAACCCATAGGGCACACTTATGCAGACTCCAGGAAATACTTGACTCAGGTAATGCACAGGCAAGACCTGCCGGACATTTGTGCAACTGCCTCAGCATTGCTGCATGTATCTGGGTAGCCTCCCTGACCAGTTTGCACTATGTATTGTCATCTGTATTGGATGGCCATCATTGTCTTGTCAACAGCACTGTTGTCCCATATTAAATACAGCTCTAGATGACTGTCTGCACAGTTTGCCATGGAATATACAATGGTGAGGTAATGTTATTTTACCCTACTCCTGACTACTTCCTTTCAGCTATGGGATCCATGTCATGCCTTGGAAGATGTCTGCAAGCCATGGCTGCCAGTGTTGCAGGCAACTGGCCAATTGTCATGGACATACTTCTCAGACAGCAGACCATTACGTGGTGTGACATAGAGGCCTGTACTTGATGGCAGCTGTGTACTGCAGAAGAGTGAATGCTGTCAGTACATCACACGCTGCCTCCACAATATGTTATTTGGAGTGTGTGCACACATTTGCTTCCAGTGTATTGTAAGTTTTGTAAACCCCATATTTGTTGTCCTAACATAGGATTCTATTTTATACTTTAATTGCACATGTTACGTGTACATTACGGGTTGTAAAAGGTGTGGAATGTGTTATTGTGCTCTGTCATTGTATATATCAGGAACAGCTGGCACCATCATAAGTGTGTGTACACTGCTGTAAAGAATGTATGAGGGTTATGTTTCATACATGTCCCTACTGTAGGCCATTTGTCCCACATTTGGCTTGTCTCTGTCCACACATCTTGCACTGATGGTTTGTGAGGTATAATGCAGGGCTCCTACTTACCCTTCACCATGGTGACCACTGTGATGCTGTACAGTTAACACCAACAAAACTGAACATGTACATCATGCATTATAGGTAGGTGTGATAAATGTGTATAGGGCATATAGCATGGCCTTAACATGGCCGGTGTACTGGCAAACATGAACAAAATAATCCCATACTCACCAACCACAGGCTGCTGCCCCAGTTGTATACCTAAGGGACCTACATAGTTGTGGGAGAGAGGTAATTTCAGTAGCCACTCATGTGGCATGCTACAGGGTGGAAGCAACTTTTCAGAACATTAACACAGCAAACAGCAATACCACAGAATATGCAGCCCAACACCATAGATGTGCACATCTGTACATTACTAAACTCCAGCTACAGACTATCTTATCTGATATATGCATGCAGATTCTCTACAGATAAAAATGTAGAATCAACACTCTTCTAGTTATGTGCACTGTGGCCTTACCTGCACGCTCCTCAGACATTGGTCGGATGCCACGCACCTCAACAATTCCGGGTTCTGCTTCATGGTGGGTGTGCCAGGCAGGTGCACCAAGGCTGGCAAGGAGCTGTTCTATACGTGTCAGTGGGAGATAGATGGCTGCACCCCCACCTGTGGCTAACTGCTCCCTTACTACAGCAGCTGCTTGGTTCCATGCATGACGCAAAATGTCGCTGGCGCGATGACAGACCTGCTAATAATGCCAGTTCTTTTGTTCAGCATCATTCACCCTGTGGACCAGTTCTTCCCACTGGGCTGTTCGGTCACATAGGGCTTCTGTGCCATGTCCGAACAGGACATCATACTGCTGTATGAGATACTGAATGATTACATCATTCTCCAATGAAGTAAAGGCTGGTAGCCTTCCTTGTGGCATGGTAGCTTGAAGACATAAACAGGAGAAAAGGTCATATGACCTCATATAGTTGTCTACTTCCACATCAACACAGAATATTACTTGACAATATTCCAAACTACAACCTAATCCTATAATCAGCTGTCATTACACTCCTGGCCTTGACCTATCTTATTCCACCCAATGTTGCACAGTTAACTGCATAATCCTCTACTATCCATTCATTTCTGCGTATAGGGATGGCCGTGCCATCGTCCATGTGGATGGTGGCAAGTCTGTGTTTGACTGTAGTGTGTGATGCAGCTGTGAGCATGTCTTAGTTCAGGTAAGAGGCAGACAGTGATGTTCTCATAGCCCAGGGAGACTTGCTGTTGCTGCCTTCAGTAGGCATTATGTACATGTTCACCATTGATGAGGGGGGTAGTGTCTTTGATGTGCATATCCTTCTATAGAATATATGTAGACAGGGTGGCACTGTTCCCACCTAACCTGTGTGATGCATGTTGCCTATATCAATGGCATGTGTGTATGAGGTGTGCTTTACCCCCAATACAGGTTGAATTGTGTTGTTGCCTCTGAGACTTACTAAATATGTGGAGACACACTGTTGCAATTATCCTTGGTGATGTGGATATGTCTGATTTATAGTTATAAACAGTCTTACACAATGTCAGCTGTGAACATACATGCTTGCTGAGACAGAGGTGGACTTGCCTCCAAGTTGTTGGCTGCACCTATGTGTCCCTGTACAGCCAATATAGCATCCTATTATGTGCTGTATTGTTGCTGACCACCAAGGGGGATTACTCTCTCCTTGGTGGAGGCTACTTTTACAGGTCAGGTACTGCTGATTGCATATAACTACAGTGGATATGAAGTGTACACACCCCTGTTACAATGCCTGGTATTTGTGCAATTGGAACATGACACCACAAAAACTCATTTCAAATAAATTCCCACCTGTAATGTGACCTCTATCTTTTACAGTTCGATGTAAAACATGACAACCGGGTCTGTAAAAACATATGTGAAATAACAATCAGTACAATAAGCCAGTTGAATGAGTGCACACACCCTTAAAGTGATATGCTGTATGAACACCTGTTGAGATAACTACAGAATCCATTTGTTTTGGTTTTGCACACTCAACAGAATTGTACAGGTTATGGGTCACATTGGGGTGTGGAACATTTTTGAAAGATTATCTGTGTTCTGATTGTCATACAGCACACAAACCTGGCATTCCAACAGGGGTGTATATGCTTTTGATATCCACTGTATCTAAGTGTTGCTATAGTGTTAGGCATGGGCAATGGGTCCTAACACAGATGAACACTTCAGTGATTACTGCATGATAATCATGCTGACTGTACTATCCATATCAGTGTCAGGGCAATGCAACAAACAGTAGCTGTACACATTTATTTCTGTTGTATGCACTGACACTGATATTACAGATATGTGCAACATGCACACCCTATTTTTCTGACTGCTTGTAACCCATGGTATCAGTTTTGTGGCTTCCAGCTGGACATGCACATGCATACATGTGACCACGGGATACCTGGTATACATTGTTGTTCTGTGTTAGTATGGCACACTATATTTACTGTCTTGCTAATCAATCATACTTCTCAGCTGGTTATACCCACAGGACTTCAGGACAAAGACCCATATCAGTGGCTGACAAAAGTAACATCAATACTGATATCATATTACTGTAGCTGCAACATCCATATTAAAGCTGATTGCACATTAGCCTTTGACACCACTGTGATAATATGGAAGATGTCCAACAGTCATAACTACACTATTATGTTACGTTGTCATTGCTGGAAGACTTGCCACTGGTTTGGCCGACATAGGTCAAGTATATGTGTGTGTGTCAACAGACATCAGTCACAAATGTGCTTATTGTCCAGCAGAACACTGTACAGT
>NC_056738.1:278963301-279073301 GCF_019279795.1 Protopterus annectens | reverse complement strand
GAGACTGAGGTCCCCACCCATGGGCAGTCACCACTGCACCTTCACAGCCCCAAACGTGGCTGTGCTGGGGGCAGAGCAGGAGGGGCAGGCTGACCCTCAAGATGTGCCACGCGGCCCTCAAGCTGGCATAGCTGAGCTGCAAACTCCTTTTGCATCTCCCTATGCACCAGCCCCCGGACCTGACATCAGGTGATGGGCTCTTGTCCTCGCCCGCTCCGAGGATGGGGGCGAGCCCCATCCCCTGAAGCAGTTTCACCTGTGGGTTGTGCAGGCCCAGTGGACGATGAAGATCTGGGGTGGGTTCCAGATGTGCTGGGGCCTGGTGCCATGGCCAAATGAGGCAGGACAAGTGGATCCGCTGGGATCTTCCTTCCCAGACAAGCTAGGGTATTGACAGTTTACAACATATGTTGGTTAGTTATGAACAATACAATGCCAGGATTAGTTATAACAGCATGCATGGGTGTTCCAATACTCACCATAACACAATTTTCAATCAGCTGCATAGCAAACAGAACACATGCAGATATGGAACCACAGTGGATATTACAGCAGCATGCAGGTTACATTGATAGCAACAGGCCACAAATGATTTAATTTCAACAGGGAACAGCAATAAACAGACATTGAAATATTGGTATAACAATGGGGAACATGTCCCAATAGTAGGTTTCTTTAAAACATACCATTTATTTTTTGGGTTATATTATTGTTGCAGATTGGGTGGGAGTGAGACAGAGAAATGAACAACTATTTATTACATTGCTTACAATTGTTCTGTACATTATAGTCTACTCAGTACTCTCTAGATATGACCTGAAATTACAACTGCCTATGGGCTTGGGGTTGGCCAGTGTGTGTTGCACACAGTTATCAGTTCAAACTTTGTACACCTAATATACAGCTGTACTTACCTACAAGACCTGTGGAAAAAAATTGGGTTAACACTATCTGACTGTTTCTACACATTAACAGGGTTCGGCTTTGATATGTGCAATCATACTGTGTGTGTGTGTGTGTGTGTGTGCTAATGTCATAGTCCACCTTCATTTTTGTACAGCACCATGGGTACTGGGGACAGTGACCAATAGCCGTGACAGTATGACACCTGAGGGACATTTTGGGGGGAGAACTAAGTGGTCTATCTACTTCTCTTGTTGTCATCTTCAGCCTTGGGGCTGGCCAGTGTGTGTTCTACAAAGTGTATGAGAGACGCATCCTAAGGTTAATATCCAGCCTGCCTTACCTGCCAAAGCTGTGGGAAAATGTGTGTTTACACTACCTGACTGTTTGTAACAATACTCACATATTCTTGTGTGAAAATATACAGACAGCTTAGTACCACTCCCGGGATTCAAACCTTGCCAGTTTGTTCAAAAAGTAGTCACAATGCTTATGTTTATCAGAACAAGCTATCAAGGAACTGCTATTTCTTGTGTGAGTGTTTTCTACCTATTAGTCTGTGATTTGGCAAATCTGACCTTGTATTTCTGACATTCATGCATGGCAAACAGTTGTTCTACTTTGTATTCACAATTTCAGAAATTACATTACAGGAAAAATGGGTTAGCAAGCATTTTTAATATTCAACTAGCAGATCATAGTGCAGGGGAACTTTGTTATGCTTAATTTGTTGTACAAGACTTGACTG
Source organism: Protopterus annectens (assembly GCF_019279795.1). Classification (NCBI taxonomy): domain Eukaryota; kingdom Metazoa; phylum Chordata; order Ceratodontiformes; family Protopteridae; genus Protopterus; species Protopterus annectens. The sequence goes on along the minus strand of NC_056738.1, from coordinate 279,071,650 downwards.
TTTGCCACATGAACCTCAGATACTTAATGCTATCAGAGATATATTTGCTGTGCAAAAGCTATACACATTTCCAATTCCTACTAACACAATGCAAATAAAACACAACAGTCCAGGGTTGTATAGTTTTATTGAGAGGTTATCACTGTTTTATGTATATCACTAGCATTATCTGTGGTAATTTCAGTTTTATTCAGTTCAAACAATACACAGATTACAGCACTGACAGGTGATATTCTACTACTTTTGATTATACTGCCAGCTAGATCATTGCTGACTAGCCTAGCGACGGATCCTTTGCAACCTGCTGCCATATTCCTCCAGTTTCAAAGCCCTCTTAGCTGCAGCTGTACAGGAGACAGAGAAACATTTATGAATACCTATCCATCACATACACAGCCTGGACTATCTTAAAGAGCAATTCTCTGCCCAAGTGTCTTGTTCTCACTGGTCCAGAAGGTCCCTCTTTTTCCGCTTGAGATCAGCATAATGATGCTGAACCTGCTCACCAGTCCAAGGAATCGCAGTAGCACTGGTGAGTTCATGGGCGAGATGGTCCCAGGCCTCCTCTTTATATTCTGAGCCCTGTTACTGGCCTGCAGCAGTCTCAAATCATGGTTTTCAACAAGGAGTCCAACCACGACCCTGGACTCCAGAATGCCCTAGTGTTGCACAAGAAAGCAAACATCTTCTCCTACTCCAGCCATGGTGCCTACAGTGATGAGCTGCAACTGGTTATGGGCTATATTCCCACCTACAGGGTTTAAATAGGGCCAATTTCCTGCACTTTGCCGTGTTTGGTTACTTTTGAAACTGCTGCGCTCAGCTAAGCTACAGGCAAACCTGCTTAGCTAAGGTTGGCAGTGCTTAAAGGGGCAGGTTCCACACTGCTTATCACTGAGCAAATTCACTTAACTTGGCTACTCACTGTTTAGCATTCATATTTAAGCAATGCTTGCAACCAGTAAGCTTGGCTGTGCTATGCTTGGCATTGCTTATATTTTAGCTTTATAGACTATCAGCTGTATGGGGTTGATTCATCATTCCTGACATATTATTATTTTGTTTACATTCCCTAACATCCCACTCTGTGGTTACATTACATTTATTCTTGTGTGACCATCTGTATGGGGCACTTGTGTTTATATGGGGGTTTCACAACATTATTACACTGACACCTCACATCTGGTCCTAATACACTGCTCTGGTTGCAAATATAAATTATTTACTACATAACTACACTTAAAAATTACATTTGTGTGATTTCACATACAAAATACAAATGGTATCAGTGGGGCTAGAACCCTGCCTGTCCACTTGCAAAGCATATACACTAACCACTACGCTATTCCAGTAATGCTTACTGTGCATGTGTATTACTATTTAACTTGTTGGGCTGTTTCAGCTCGGCTAAGCGTAGCTAAATAGCGGGCACACTCATGCAGCTACGGTTAAACTGCCTTGCTGATGTGGGAAAAACAACATTATGGACATTTTTTAAGTATTTGTCTTGCAAACTTTATGGCTGTTAGACTAACAGGTTTTGTATTTCCATGCATTTTCTGAAAGGTATGATGTCTGCCCTTCAAATTCTCTGTCATTATTTTCTAACTTCATACTTTAATGTTTTGCTACTATTTTTACAGTGGCTACTACACTTTTATTTTACAGCTGTACACTATACGGCATTTTGGCCACATCTCTGATGTTCAAAGAGTGATCTCGCTCTTTTTGAATTGCTGTACAGCAATTCTGTTATGCAGGGGGCATGTATCTTGTGAGAGGACTGCTCTCAGACACACCCCCTGCGCTAGTACACATTTCCGTGTGCATATTGCAGCACGGCAGCGTGCCTTCATGCATATGCATGGCGCGCTGCCATGCTATATGAGAACGGTATCGTCCATACAGGAATAAGCTACTCCTGCATGGAAGTTTGCTGAATACCAGGGAAGTGGAAAATTTGCATTTCCAGAAACTACAGTTGTGTAAAATCTTACCATAACAATAGATGATGTTCTTCTCATTGTTACAGTATTCACTGCCTCTGGGATTGCCTGCAAAGGATGGCGCAATATCCAGCCAGTATACCAAAGCCTTTATTATACAGGGAGTGTTGTACATCAAATGCATATTTCTCATGCAAACATAGGGAATAAAGGTGATGTATATTCACTCCCAACTCACAATCGAGATGCCCTAGAAGAACTAGGATCTCCAGTGGAAAGGAGGACATTTCCATCCAGAAAAAGGAATGAAAGAAGAGAAGAACAACATCCAGTCCAGTACTAAAATACTACCCATGCAAAAAGTAGAGAAAAGGGGGCAGGTAGGAGAGTGTGAATACTGCAATAGTGAAAAGCAGGACGTCTACTATTATGGTAAGATTTTATACAACTGTACTATGTCCCTTCATATCACTGTTGCAGTATTCATTACCTCTGGGAGAGTACAAAATTTATAGTGAAGGTAGAGAGGAGGAAGGCAAGGAGAAGCCCTCCACAAACCCATGAAGAAGAGCATTGGCTAAACTTGCTCTGGTCCTTTAAATGATATCCAGTTTGTAATTTTTCATGAAAGTGTGAACTGAAGTCCAAGTAGCAGCTTCAAGGGTGGAGTCAGAACCAGATCCAGCACTGACAAGGGGTTCCACATACTTTTGAATTAATGTATACATTTCTTCAGCATCTTCTCCTTTAAGAAGACACAAACATGCATTCACCATCCATGCATCTTTAATACAACACATACACCAATGTGGATGTAATATAAGCATTCTTTAGCATCTTCTCTGAGAAATATGCAGAATTTGACTTGCAGGCATTTTGTTTCTATGTTTAAAGTTGTGTGTTAGGAATTTGCCATTCCATTCCTTCGTGGAGAGAGACAGAGTGTGTGTGTGTGTGTGTGTGTGTGTGTGTGTGTGTGTGTGTGTGTGTGTGTGTGTGTGTGTGTGTGTGTGTGTGTGTGTCTGTGAAAAATGCCCTTGTGTAAGATGGCAAATTAGTCAATTAAGTTACTCGGGCTCAAACCCTGTACCTTAGTTACAGGAAACGAGCCAATCCTCTACACCAACTACCAGACTGGTCAAGGATTTGCAAGTTCCATTGGAGACAACAGCCTTAATTCTCTACACCACCCAACAACTGCTTAATGATTTGCAAGTTTCTGTGGAGATAAGAGCCTAAATCATCTACACTAGCTACCAGACTTCCAAAAGAACTGTGAAATTCAGTGCATTTTCAAGGAATTGTGAGTATCAAGGAAGAGAAGTTCGCTGCTCATCCAAAGCTTATTTTCAATGTGCAACTGTTTTCTTTAGCAAATGGCAGTCAGTGTTTGTGTGTAGAATTTAAAATCAGTGTTAGCAGCACAACAGGTAGCATACTTGATGTGATGATGTCAGGTACTGCCAAGCTATGCCAGGAGAGGCAGGGCAGTGGATGTGTAACATATGGCAGCATAGCTAGCTGGAGTTTTGTAAAGAATTATATGTCATTTGCATATCAAACTGATTTGTACAGATGCTTGTGTTGAAAATGTATTTGTAAAATTGCATGTGTTAAAAAATGTACCAACAGATGGTCCTGATGGACAGAAAAGAAATATACAGGTATGTCAGAAAGGACTGTAACTGTTGAAATGAATATATTATAGCAGAGGATACTGGAAGAGAAAAGGTTAATCTCAGTCTAGCTAACTTTGAAAAATAGTCTGAAAGGCCATAAAGATTGTACCTTACAGATCTGATTGCAGCCAGAGACGAAATGTCTGTAAAAAGACAGGACTAGGAATCCTACTGTATTGTACTTAGGGGTGAACTAACTGCTACCCTGGAAGGGTAGAAGCTTTTGAAATGGCTTTATAGCTTTCAGATGGTATAACACATCCTATCAAAGTTCTGTGTGTGCGTGTTTATAGTAAAACATATGCGCAATATTCTGGCTCAGTTTTTAGTAAAGGGGGTAGTGTGGGAACTAGAAATCAGGTCACCAGATGTATGTGATGTCATTCTGCAATCCAACAATGAAATGTTTTAATACTAGTTGAGACAGAAGTCTCAGAGCAATCTGTTGTTGGAACTGCCAGGACCACTTATCCACTTCTTGCATTGTTCTAGTAAGTGAACTAGGGGGCAGTAATTCTTTAGATCAGTCAGGAAAATATACTGGGATTAGTAAAATAATGTTTTTCTGTATCTGTGTGAATCTTTCCATCTGTGTTATTTTTAATATTTCCTGTGATTGAAACTCTGTTTTTATTGTAAAAAGATATCTAGTATTTCATGCACTTTTATTATTAAATATATTTAAACTTTTCATTATGGCTGGTCTTTTAGAGAATAGTTTAACCTTTGAGAGTACTTATATTTATTTGGTGACACTGAGGTTGCTCCTGAAAGTCTTGCTGCATTGGTCAAACACTACCATTTGCATTAGTAGTAATTATACTCAGTATAATTGGGTCCCCTCATAAGAGCCTTAGAGTAGCTGGCTTTTGAGTGTTCTGGTAGCAGTATCTTCTTGCCAAAAATCAACAGAGATTCTGCCCGAAACATAGCACTACCACTACACTCATCCATTTTAATAACTTAGTAAATATGCAATGCAACAATGGCCAACTAGTGTCTGCAGTTTTCCTTGACTTATCAAAGTTGTTTGATACAGTCTCCCATACAAAACTAATAACATCACTCTCAGAATTAAAACTAACTACCCCCCACTCTATTATGGTTTCAAGACTATCTCTCCCAACACCAACAAGCTGTTCAGTGGAAAACTCCCTTCCCCACTACTTCCTGTAAAACTAGGAGTACCCCAAGGATCAATCCTGTGACCCCTACTTTTCACTATATTTACAAAAATCTTCGCAAAGCCACCCCTCTAGCAAATCTGGTTCAATATGCTGATGCCTCCACCTTAATCTGCTCTGCTCCCACCCTCCAAAAACTTCAAATCAAGACCAAAGAAGCCTTTACATCCATGAAAACCTGACTAACAAACTCCCAGCTAATACTAAATCCTAAAAAGACCCAACTCATGCTCTTTCATCCTTCCAAAGCAGCAGCACCTACTCCCCCATTCTCTATTTCTGCATCAGATAATACCGCTATCTCCCCTGTCACACAAACCAAATTACTAGGGGTCATTACTGACAATAATATGAAATTTGATAAACACAAAGCTCATACAATAACCAAAATCAACAAAAAAAAAATAAGTACTCTTTACAGATGTAAAAAGTTCCTAACCAGCAACAGTAAAGTTAACCTAGTTCATACCCATCTCCTCTCTACCTTACTATACGCTTCTCCTGTCCCAACTAATCTAAACAAGAGTGATTTAAACAAGCTTTCAGTATGCTACAAAAAAATAGCAAAATTCACCACAAACTCTTCCTACCACACCCACCACTGTCAGGCCCTAAAACAGCTTTCCTGGCTGGAACTCCCTAACAACTTAGCTCTAGACCAATTTGATAAAACTTCAGCCTTACAAGACCTGATCATCCTCTACTCCAATAACCGAGAACTTTGATTCACTAAGAAGGCATTAATAGCAATCTTCAAAACCCATTACAGCTCTGGTGACTCCCTGTAGTCTAGCAATATTGCCAAGACTTGGAACTCCCTACCACTACAAATGAGGGTGCAACCTAATCAAACCATCTTCAAAAAACAGCTTATTTCCCACCTAAACAACTCCTGGACATGCAACTGCCTAGCACCTGGCTGAGATATTCTAACTCCTTTCCACTACCCACTATCCAACCTCCTCTTTAAAACTCCCACAGATGTACTACATATTATTACACATTACTTACCAACTCACTGCCGCCTACTCCACATTATCCCATCTATACCCACTAACTCTCCCATAGACTAAGTTGAAAAGCTTTCCTTTAAAATGTCAATACACCTCATATGAACTCTACTAAACATACTTTATGAACAACCATCATATGTTACTATCAGTTACACTTCTAATTGTATGTCTAAACCACCATGCTTATGCAAATATCTTATGCAATCATATGTTATTTGCTGTATTTTTATAAGTGAATGTGGAAACCACAATGCTCATGTAAATGTCATGTATAGTACATTAGCAATTGTTCTGGAGCTTTTCTCCCCAAGCATCTGCTGAAAACGGACAGCTCTGTCCAGTCGGAACTCCCTGGTAAACAAATGTAAAATAAATAAATAAAATACATAAATCTACCTTATAGTCTGGGCATAGCTGGTAAATCTGTGCCAACCTTTCCCAGGTGTGTGTGTGTGTGTGTGTGTGTGTGTGTACACTTGTGTGAAAGTCAAATCTCAAATAGTATGTGCGTCAGCTACTTGGAGCAGGGGACTTGGTTTGGAAGACATGGCTGAGGACTCAACTCTACAGCTGTCTTGGTAGAGGGTCTTATTTGAGGCCTGGAGAGAGAGAGAGGGAGGGAAACCCAGCCCCAATACTGTGTGTGCTCCCTGTGTGCCCTTAAGGGAAATTGTGCTTGGTGCAGAGAGTTGTATCTGAAATTACTGTGTGTATTTATTTTTGTTCCAAGTGAACTTCACTCACTGGTGTCAATGTCGAGAACTGAGGCTCCTTAATTACTGGCCCAGAGGAGGGATGAGACACTTGCCTTTGGTACAGAAAATTGTGGCTTCTACTCTCAAGACCATGTGGATGGATTGCCGTAGCTCTCAACCTCCTGGACAAAAAATATTGACAAAGCCAAAAATAATGGGGGGGGGACAAATTTTAAATATTTATTTACTGGCATTTGTTAACCGGGTTAGTCCAACTGAGCCAGGGGCCCATTTTCAGTGGAGACACAAGGAGAAAAGTTTCAGAAATAATATAAGCAATTACATTGTTTACAACATATTACAGTAGGGTCACAGAAATATAGTACAAGTCAAAAATTTGTGCACAGCAGTACAATGCATAGGTAAAATGACAGTTAAGTACAATTTCCAAAGTTTGAGAACAGCATATAGCATAGTATTAAATAAATAAATATTGCTCTTATAAACACAAAGTTGTTAGAATACAAAATATTGCATTGCAATGCGTTTTCTGAACAATATGAAGTCTGAAACTCAAATGCCTGTCATTATATAGTAAATTCAGTCATTATTGATTTTCCACAAAAATCTAGAAAACCACACATTTTACAAGGGACAGATCAAAAACATGAGGAAAAAAGTGTGGACATTCTGTAAACATCTGGACAGTTAAGAGGTATGCAGATTGCTGATATTGTGGGGCACGTTAAGGGGGTATGGGTTGCTGAATTCCCGAGTGTGTCCTGTCCTCCTCTGGAGGACATGACTATGAACTTGTTGTCAGGCTGCCAGCCATTCCCTATTGCAATATTATCAGCTTACTATTTTTTTAATTCAACATAGGTAATTAATTCTTTAAGGGCAGCAGGCAATGAATGTGTAGATGAAACACTGAAAAGTAAAGTTGTTTGCAACCAGCAACCTCTTCACTAGCTAAAGATCTCTCTATTGTGTAATTATTCAGATGACTTTTACTTCTGCACAGATTGTGCATATTGACTGATACTGGTGGATTGTAATGACAGGAGTTTGAGTGGCCTTTTATGGCTGAAAATGTTCTGAAATGGGTAGCTTTGTCATTATTGGTTCATATATTTTGTTTCATTACTTACTGGAAAAAAAATGTTCAAAACTACCATTTTAAAACAGATTCTAACAAGTGGTGGTGTATTGCAGGGGTGGCCCGTGGACTTCGCGCATGCGCAGTAGTCCCGACTACAGTCAGTCTATGTGCATGCTCCAGGCAGTCCGGCAGTCCCCATAGGGGGACACAAGGAGATGTCTGTGCACTTTTAAAGTGCACAGACTCGTATGGTGCGTTTTAGTTTTACAGTGTCTATACTGGATAGATATGTGTGCGCTTTCCAGTTCATAGTGTGTGTGTGTGTGTGTGTGTAAATGCCCCAGGTGCTCATGGTGGTGTGGTAGGGAAAACCTCAGGTTTGAACCCTGTACCATGTATGCAGGTGTTAAAGACTTGAGTTCCCTACCCACCACCATTTGTAAAATAATTGCAGATTTTTGCCTCATATTCGATCTGATCTGTTCCTCATAATATCTGTGGTTTGTAAATGTTGCAATGCTTGATATTTGATGGTGTAGTAGTAGCATTGTTGCCTCACAGCTGCAGGTTCTCAGGTTTGATCCTTGGCTGGGGCTCCTTCTTTGTGGGGTCTGTTATATTCTCCCTGTGTTTGTATGGGTGTGTTTTTATTTGATGGTACACTGGTAGCATTGTTGCCTCACAGCTGCAGGTTCTCAGGTTTGATTCTTGGCTGGGGTTCCTTCTTTGTGGGGTCCGTATCTTCTCCCTGTGTTTGTGTGGGTTTGCTTTTGTGTCCTCCCATTTACAAAGACATGTCTGCATTATTTCTTCCTGGGCCTCTGCTGAAAATTGTTTTTTTTGTTCCAAGTCAGACTGACCTGATTAACAAATGTTAAATAAAATTGACAGGCATTTGAATTTCAGACTTCAGGTTTCTGAATGTTTAATTCCTTGCATATTTGATGGTGCAGTGGTAGTATTGTTGCCTCACAGCTATAGGTTTTCTGGTTTAATTCTTGGTTGGGGTGGCTTCTGTGTGGAGTCTGCATCTCCTCCCTGTGTTTGTGTGGATTTGCTCTGGTGCCCTGCCATTTTACAAAGACGTGTCTGCAGTATTAATCTCTGCGTCTCTGCTGAAAATTGTTTTTGTTTTGTCCGCAGTAAAATTGACAGGCATTTGAATTTCAGACTTCAGGTTTCTGAATGTTTAATTCCTTGCATATTTGATGGTGCAGTAGTAGTATTGTTGCCTCACAGCTATAGGTTTTCTGGTTTGATTCTTGGTTGGGGTGGCTTCTGTGTGGAGTCTGCATCTCCTCCCTGTGTTTGTGTGGATTTGCTCTGGTGTCCTGCCATTTTACAAAGACGTGTCTGCAGTATTAATCCCTGCGTCTCTGCTGAAAATTGTTTTTGTTCTGTCCGCAGTAAAATTGACAGGCATTTGAATTTCAGACTTCAGGTTTCTGAATGTTTAATTCCTTGCATATTTGATGGTGCAGTAGTACTATTGTTGCCTCACAGCCATAGGTTTTCTGGTTTGATTCTTGGTTGGGGTGGCTTCTGTGTGGAGTCTCCATCTCCTCCCTGTGTTTGTGTGGATTTGCTCTGGTGCCCTGCCATTTTACAAAGACGTGTCTGCAGTATTAATCCCTGCGTCTCTGCTGAAAATTGTTTTTGTTCTGTCTGTAGTAAAATTGACAGGCATTTGAATTTCAGACTTCAGGTTTCTGAATGTTTAATTCCTTGCATATTTGATGGTGCAGTGGTAGTATTGTTGCCTCAAAGCTATAGGTTTTCTGGTTTGATTCTTGGTTGGGGTGGCTTCTGTGTGGAGTCTGCATCTCCTCCCTGTGTTTGTGTGGATTTGCTCTGGTGCCCTGCCATTTTACAAAGACGTGTCTGCAGTATTAATCCTCGTCTCTGCTGAAAATTGTTTTTGTTCTGTCCGCAGTAAAATTGACAGGCATTTGAATTTCAGACTTCAGGTTTCTGAATATTTAATTCCTTCCATATTTGATGGTGCAGTGGTAGTATTGTTGCCTCACAGCTATAGGTTTTCTGGTTTGATTCTTGGTTGGGGTGGCTTCTGTGTGGAGTCTGCATCTCCTCCCTGTGTTTGTGTGGATTTGCTCTGGTGCCCTGCCATTTTACAAAGACGTGTCTGCAGTATTAATCCCTGCATCTCTGCTGAAAATTGTTTTTGTTCTGTCCGCAGTAAAATTGACAGGCATTTGAATTTCAGACTTCAGGTTTCTGAATGTTTAATTCCTTGCATATTTGATGGTGCAGTGGTAGTATTGTTGTCTCACAGCTATAGGTTTTCTGGTTTGATTCTTGGTTGGGGTGGCTTCTGTGTGGAGTCTGCATCTCCTCCCTGTGTTTGTGTGGATTTGCTCTGGTGCCCTGCCATTTTACAAAGACGTGTCTGCAGTATTAATCCCTCATGCCTCTGCTGAAAATTGTTTTTGTTCTGTCCGCAGTAAAATTGACAGGCATTTGAATTTCAGACTTCAGGTTTCTGAATGTTTAATTCCTTGCATATTTCATGGTGCAGTGGTAGTATTGTTGCCTCACAGCTATATGTTTTCTGGTTTGATTCTTGGTTGGGGTGGCTTCTGTGTGGAGTCTGCATCTCCTCCCTGTGTTTGTGTGGATTTGCTCTGGTGCCCTGCCATTTTACAAAGACGTGTCTGCAGTATTAATCCCCGCCTCTGCTGAAAATTGTTTTTGTTCTGTCCGCAGTAAAATTGACAGGCATTTGAATTTCAGACTTCAGGTTTCTGAATGTTTAATTCCTCGCATATTTGATGGTGCAGTGGTAGTATTGTTGCCTCACAGCTATAGGTTTTCTGGTTTGATTCTTGGTTGGGGTGGCTTCTGTGTGGAGTCTGCATCTCCTCCCTGTGTTTGTGTGGATTTGCTCTGGTGCCCTGCCATTTTACAAAGACGTGTCTGCAGTATTAATCCCTGCGTCTCTGCTGAAAATTGTTTTTGTTCTGTCCGCAGTAAAATTGACAGGCATTTGAATTTCAGACTTCAGGTTTCTGAATGTTTAATTCCTTGCATATTTGATGGTGCAGTGGTAGTATTGTTGCCTCACAGCTATAGGTTTTCTGGTTTGATTCTTGGTTGGGGTGGCTTCTGTGTGGAGTCTGCATCTCCTCCCTGTGTTTGTGTGGATTTGCTCTGGTGCCCTGCCATTTTACAAAGACGTGTCTGCAGTATTAATCCCTGCATCTCTGCTGAGTCCGCAGTAAAATTGACAGGCATTTGAATTTCAGACTTCAGGTTTCTGAATGTTTAATTCCTTGCATATTTGATGGTGCAGTGGTAGTATTGTTGCCTCACAGCTATAGGTTTTCTGGTTTGATTCAGGCATTTGAATTGAGACTTTCAGGTTCTGAAAATTTAATTCCTTGCACATGGTGCAGTAGTAGTATTGTTGCCTCACAGCTATAGTTAAAGAGCGTGTCTGCAGTATTAATCCTCTGCTGAAAATTGTTTTTGTTCTGTCCGCAGTAAAATTGACAGGCATTTGAATTTCAGACTTCAGGTTTCTGAATGTTTAATTCCATATTTGATGGTGCAGTGGTAGTATTGTTGCCTCACAGCTATAGGTTTTCTGGTTTGATTCTTGGTTGGGGTGGCTTCTGTGTGGAGTCTGCATCTCCTCCCTGTGTTTGTGTGGATTTGCTCTGGTGCCCTGCCATTTTACAAAGACGTGTCTGCAGTATTAATCCCTGCGTCTCTGCTGAAAATTGTTTTTGTTCTGTCCGCAGTAAAATTGACAGGCATTTGAATTTCAGACTTCAGGTTTCTGAATGTTTAATTCCTTGCATATTTGATGGTGCAGTGGTAGTATTGTTGCCTCACAGCTATAGGTTTTCTGGTTTGATTCTTGGTTGGGGTGGCTTCTGTGTGGAGTCTGCATCTCCTCCCTGTGTTTGTGTGGATTTGCTCTGGTGCCCTGCCATTTTACAAAGACGTGTCTGCAGTATTAATCCCTGCATCTCTGCTGAAAATTGTTTTTGTTCTGCCCGCAGTAAAATTGGCAGGCATTTGAATTTCAGACTTCAGGTTTCTGAATGTTTAATTCCTTGCATATTTGATGGTGCAGTGGTAGTATTGTTGCCTCACAGCTATAGCTTTTCTGCTTTGATTCTTGGTTGGGGTGGCTTCTGTGTGGAGTCTACATCTCCTCCCTGTGTTTGTGTGGATTTGCTCTGGTGCCCTGTCATTTTACAAAGACGTGTCTGCAGTATTAATCCCTGCGTCTCTGCTGAAAATTGTTTTTGTTCTGTCCGCAGTAAAATTGACAGGTATTTGAATTTCAGACTTCAGGTTTCTGAATGTTTAATTCCTTGCATATTTGATGGTGCAGCGGTACTATTGTTGTCTCACAGCTATAGGTTTTCTGGTTTGATTCTTGGTTGGGGTGGCTTCTGTGTGGAGTCTGCATCTCCTTCCTGTGTTTGTGTGGATTTGCTCTGGTGCCCTGCCATTTTACAAAGACATGTCTGCAGTATTAATTCCTGCGTCTCTGCTGAAAATTGTTTTTGTTCTGTCCGCAGTAAAATTGACCGGCATTTGAATTTCAAACTTCATGTTCTTCAGAATACATAGTAGCACAACCTTTTTTTCTAGCAATTTTCTAAGTTTATAAGATAAATATTTTAAATTTGTCCCTATTTTTGTGACTGTATTACCCCATTATTGGCTTCGTCCAGGTTTTTGTGCTAAGGTTGACAGCTATGGCAAGAACTGAATTCACTGAATATGTTTGAGGGCTGTATTCCCTCATTACTGGGTTTGTCCAGGTGTTTTGTACTAAGAGGTTGACAGCTATGGTGACAACTGAATTCACTAAATGATAGCCATTTAAGTTTCAGTCTTCCTCTCTTTTACAAAGCAGCTGATGTGGCGTAGTGGTATGTTACTCTGACTGTTTTTTGCTCAGGGACCTTGGCAGTAAAATGTATGGTGGCAACACAACATTTTATTCTAGCAACTTTCCAAGATTATACAAGCAATGTTTAATGTGTCCCTGGTTTTTGGGCTTTTGACCCCCCCCCCCCAATACATTTTGGCTTTTTCCAGTTTTCTTGAGCTGCGAAGTTGATATGCAGTTGAGTATTGAGTAGATTTTACAAGGAGCTGAGATCTGCAGGGGAATAGAAGTTTAGTGCTACTGCTTTGCCTAGTTAATACTATAGCACAAAAGGTTGTGTACTTGCTTTTGATGCAGAAGGCTGTGGGTTCTACTCCCACAAGGGGTGGATGCTGCTGTACTGAGAATGTTCTCCTTGGTGAAGATACTAACTATGAGTCTGTTATCAGTTTGCCATCCATTTCCTCTTGCAATATTATTACTAGCTTATCATTTTTTAATGTAATATAGGCAATTTATTCCTGAGGGGCAACAGACACTTTATTTTTCGATGAAACCATGAAATATAAAGGTGATTGCTAGCAGCAACCGCTTCATTAGTTACAGATTTCTTTAATGTGGAATTATTTAGATGACTTACTTCAGAGATTGTGCATATTTACTGATAATGGACTGTAGAATTGTGCATATTTACTGATAATGGACTGTAGAATTGTGCATATTTACTGATAAAGGTGGACTGTAGAATTGGGCATATTTACTGATAATGGTGGACTGTAGAATTGTGCATATTTACTAATAATGGTGGACTGTGGAATTGTGCATATTTACTAATAATGGTGGACTGTGGAAGTCTGAGTAGACATTTTTATGATAAATGTTCTCAACTGGGCAGTTTTGCCATTATGGGTGCATATGGTTTGTTTCATTGCTTAATGGAAAAATGTTCAAAACAAATTTAAAACACCCTCTAACAAGTGTACTGTATTGTACAAGGAATATAATTTTAGTACAATGAGGAAGGTGTATCAAAGAGCACATGTATGTTTCATATGCAAGGGGCCTATGATTTGAAAACAGCCCAGAATTAATCTTTATCTGCCACTGGCAAAATGTATTTTCTTTGAATGTGGGTTTCAATGCTGTTTCAATGAATGTGAGTTTCAAGGGCAGAGAAGTTTTAATGCTAAGTTTTCATTGTGAGACTGCATTGCTTTGTTTAACAAATGACTTAGTGTTTGTGCTGTAAAATACAAAATAAAACTTTCAAATGAAGTCCAACTCATCATAGAAGTAAAGCAGTATGCACATTAGTGTTTATGGTAAATGGAGTGAAATAGCCAAGTAATGGTTCATTGGAATGGCTGCAGAGGCTCCATTCAACCATTATTTTGTCAGGGGGGAAGGGCAGCAAACTCAGACAGGCCCAGCTGAACTATACCTCCCAACTAATAGTAACACAACGATGTACAGCAAGCTGACAGAGTTCGAAACCAGCGTGTAAGCAAAGTAAACGAAATTAAACACCATACACAGAACGCTGATTTCTAATGGCCCCAGTTCCAAGATGAATCCACAAAAGCAAGTAAAACGCTGTAAAAATTCAGATAATCCAAGTAAGATCAATTCTGGTACAAAAAGCTTTATTTGGTCGACATAAGTGAGCGCTTTCACCCGAAGGCTTCATCAGACTTTTACAAAATACAAATAATTCATTGAGCTTTAAATAGCCCTCCTTTCAAATTCATTGGTTGAAAGGTTAATTGTCTGAGCATATATTCTTAAAGCACTATAACATATGAAACATGAATAATAAAAATCCCATACTACTACATAAAAATGCATGAGAACATATTAAAAACACAACCATAAAAACATATATGTATATAAATAAATAATACATATATAAAATACATTAAAACTTCTCTGCAGTTAAATCCTATAGACAATGCATTACTATAGCAAATGACCAGATGACAGATGTAAGAAAATGAAAAAATAATAAACAAATATGTAACATACAAAATCACTTAAAATATATATAAAACCATTCAGGGATTATTCAAACAGTATTATTTCGGTCTGTACGGTCTCCTACTCTTTAAAAATGGTTTAATATGAACTTTGTCATTGAGCCCAGGGAACACATCCACCCTCCACCTGATAATCCATCTAGTTTCACATTCAAGGGTTCGATTAATTAGGTCACCACCCCTAAGGTTGCTTTCCAACTTCTGTATAACACTAAACTTAATGTTATGATCATATTTGTATTTTGTAAAAGTCTGATGAAGCCTTCGGGTGAAAGCACTCACTTATGTCGACCAAATAAAGCTTTTTGTACCAGAATTGATCTTACTTGGATTATCTGAATTTTTACAGCGTTTTACTTGCTTTTGTGGATTCATCTTGGAACTGGGGCCATTAGAAATCAGTGTTCTGTGTATGGTGTTTATACCTCCCAACTGTCCAGATTTTCAAAGAATGAATAGATTTTTGCTTCTTATTTTTGGTTTGTTCTTCATAAAATTTGTAGTTTTCTGGCAAATCATTTAGGAATTAAGTCACTAAATAATAAGTTTCAGACTTCATAACCTTCAGAAAAATGCATGTTAAAGTAAGAGCTGTTCTATCAACTGTCTCAATTTATACAAGAGCTATTTTTAGTACTGTTTATATGTGCCCCCAATATATTTGGCCTTGTTCAGATTTACTGCATTAACAGGTTGAGAGGTACATGCAAATAAATTGCTTTATAGAATTAGGCATAGCCAACCTCTCAACTGTCCCCAATTTTTGGCTCAAAATGTTGCTCTTCCCCCTAATAATCCCTCTGCAAAATAGCAATTTTGGAAGAAAACATGGAGGGTTTACAATTAAGAAATAACTGTAATAATCAAAGTTATAGATTACTTGAAATGCATGTAGATTATTTTATTTTGTCAGCTGCTCAAGGTAGCAGTACTAATATTAAAGTGTCCCTTCTTTGACAGGTAGCAGCTGTATTGTGTGTCTATTTTATATTTTTGCATCACATTTTTGGTCCATTTTTCATAAAGTTGTGTTTTTTGGCAAGTTAGTGACAAATCACTAAAAACTGAAGTTAGAAAATGACAGACATTTGAGTTTCAGATTTTATACCCTTCAGAAAATTCATACTAATGCAAGACCTATTCTATTATCTTTCTAAGTTTATTAGAGCAATATTTAAAATTGTCCTTATTTTTGGGCCTTTGTCCCACTTCTGTGTATGGCTTTGTCCAGATTTCTTGCTCTTGAGGTTGAGAGGTATGACAAATGTGTCAGGGCCATCACAGTCAGCCAGAGAGATTTCAAATTGTGACATGCTTGTTGCACCCCACTACCCCATGTAGTGACTCTGGATGTGTCCAAGCAAGGCAAGGAGTAGTTGTATCTACCTTGGATGGGGAGGACACACTGCATAAGTACTACAGTGGCTTTTCATCTGTCCTTGATTTTGCAGAATGGTCTGGTTTCTGTCATATTTTTGTACTGTTGATTTATGCTTATTACTCAGATTTATGCTTATTACTCAAAGTGCCTGTTGCTCTGTGTTTAAGTAGCAATGCTTTAATGACCGTAAGGTAAGCTTGTCTGAGATCGTAAGATGCAAGTAAGCTTTAATAAGCATACTGTTAAAGAATTGCCAACATTGAAAGCCTTTCTGTTGTTGCCATGCAGAGAATACTTGACTAGATAATGTATAAGCCTTGGGTATTAAAGGACAGGATTCCATTATTTTAAAAAGATCATTACACTTGTTGGAGACTTCCAGTCATCTCTACAGACTTTACCCGTAAACTAAACAGAATGCCAATCATGTGTGGTCCATAACCTGTACAGTAATCCTTTAAGCAATGTATCTTGAGCTTGTTTCTTGTTTGCTTTTCATTTTTACTTTTATCATGTTTTCCCATGAAACAAGTTGTCAGGCAGCAGGTCTTTTTGGATAAGAAACATTTTTACAAGTGGGGCATCACATAGATTTCTACTTTCAGCATGTTACTTGGTACTTTAATAAAGCTGAATATATTATAATTAGAACTGCAGTGCAAGGAGAAGTGGTTTGAGTTGAGTGCTTCTGGTTTTCTTATACTTGATTTTGACTGGCATTCCAGTAATGTATTTAAAAAGTAATTTATTTTTCATGTCTCACAACCTTTTGTTTCCATCTAGATATTAAGTAAGCTGTCATGCAGCCAATGCATTGAAATATTTTTATTCTTCTACACTTATTTTTGTCTTGATTGGACTTTCATAATGATGATTTGCCACCCAGGGCAGCGTATTTAATTAAAGTTAGTTTTTTGTGGTTTTGTGCATAGCTCCTCCCCTTTCTGGTTGACCACACCCCCTCCCCTTGACCCCACCCATTCAGCTGTCTCCTGCAGCCCCCCTGTGATTTGAAGTCACCAGCCGCCACTGGTGCATTGTACAAGGAATATAATTTAATACAATCAGGAAAGGTGAATCAAAGAACACATGCTTGTATGCATGGTCCTAAAAGTGGATACAAAGATCCTATGCTTTTAAAATGGCCCCTAGGTAAAATTAACCCACCACTGGTCAGATGTATTTTTCTTTATTGTGGGTTTCAAAGCCATTTCAATGAGTATGGGTTTCAACAGTTGAGAGGCCTAGTCTTCATACCAAGTCTGATTTTATTGCAAGACTGTATTACTTGCTTAGCAAATGGATATCAGTGTTTCTGCTATAAAATTTGAAATAAAAGCTTTAAATTAAATTCAAATATCTGTAATCATTGCAGAAGTAAAGAATAAAATAGTATGCACACTGAGAGGTTTGATCAGTGTTTATGG
Organism: Protopterus annectens; assembly: GCF_019279795.1. Lineage (NCBI taxonomy): Eukaryota > Metazoa > Chordata > Ceratodontiformes > Protopteridae > Protopterus > Protopterus annectens. The sequence continues at coordinate 279,054,320 of NC_056738.1, read as the reverse complement.
TAACTGGGGAGACACAGCCAGTGGCTAGGGAGGCTGCAGCAAAGGGGTGAGCAAGGGGGTGTGGGGGTGTCCCAATCTATTATCCTGACTAGGACCTGATTTGACCATGATCCAGCTCTGGGTGGAGTTGGTGTCCAAACATTTGAGGAAAGTGCCCGAGGAGGCTGCAGCTCTAGTAAAATGAGCTTTCAAAGAACCAGACAATTGCTTACCATGAAAGAAATAGCAAAAAGCAATAGCTTTGAAAATACAAGAAGACATGGTTTGCTTACAAACTAACTGTCAAACCCAATGTTGTGGTAAGAAACAAAAAGCTGATCAGATTCATGAAAGGCCTTAGTTTTGTCTAAATAATATCTGAGCTGTCTATGCAAAAGGAAGCAGAACCTTCTCACTAGCAGATTACAGGGAAGGGGGGGGAGCTGGATAGACTAATTAAGGGACACGTTATTAACCACCTTGGGCAGAAAAGGATTTGTATAGAGAAACACCATCCCTCTTTATGAGAAGACAAAAAAAGAGGGACCACTATCAGGGCCTGTAGCTCACACACCTTTCTGGCAGAGGTTAAAGCAACGAATAAAACAGCCTTCCGGGTGCAATGTTTCACAGAAGAAGCAACAGCTCAAAAGGAGCCTGAGTCAGCTTTTCAAGGGCAAAATTAAGATCCCAAGGAGGAGAAATGGGCTTTCCTGGGGGTCTAATATGAAGGATGCATCTAAGAAACTGCTTGACCTCAAACCTAGTGACCAAAGGAGGAGTAAGTGTCAGACAGGCAGAAATGGCTGACAAGTGGGCTTTCACTGAAGAATATGTCATGCAAGCATGTGCAGTTCACACAGGTAAGAAAGAATCAAGGGATGTCCACTGAAAAGGAGTCCTGGTGATGTTTACTATACCAGAGAGAAAATCTCTTTCATTCGGACATATCCGATTTTCTTATATTGGGTTTCATGACCTCCTGAAGGACTCTAAGCAAATTCTCAGAAAACTGGTGCCTTTACTCCATAATGAGTGGACAGAGGAGGGTGAAGGAGAGTTCCTTTGTCCTGTGTGAGATGATTCATGCAGACAGGTAACTTGTGATGATTGCCCCTGGCCAGTGCTGTCTGGGCCAAAAAGGAGTCAGCAGCAAGATGTTTGGAGAGTCCTTCATTATCTTGTGAAAGACCCTTAGAAGAAGATGAAGGGGAGTAAAGGCATACAGGAACACTCCCTTCCAAGAGAAAGACATGGTGTCCACCTTCAAAGCTAAAGGGCTTGGACTCTGGAAAAGAACTGAGGGAGTTGAGTGTTCAGAGGGGATGCAAAGAGATCTCCTTGACAAATACCCCGCTGATGAACTATGTCCAAAAACACATCCCTGTGAAGCATCCATTCATGAGGCTGTGTCCTGGACCTGCTGAAAAAATCTGCCACAAGACTGCACTCTGAAGGCGTGTGTGTGTGTGTGTGTGTGTGTGTGTGTGTGTGTGTGTGTGTGTGTGTGTGTGTGTGTGTGTATATATATATATATATATATATATATATATATAGACAGATATATAAATATATACACTCTGCCTGTAGCATGACCTTGAGATTGATGTCTATTTCCCATGCATGAAGGGATAACCTGCAAAGAAGGTAAGACCTTGTGCCCCCTTATTTGTTGCTGTACCAAATGACTGTAGTATTGTCCATATAAAAACCTTCAAGGGACTCGGAAAGATCTACCCTCTGATGAGGGGACCAAAGGCCCTGCAACTTCAGCCACCCCCCCCCCCAACTCTGTTGCATCTGTAAACAGTTCCTGAGATGGCAGAGGGTGGAAAGGAATACCTGAATTGAGACATAGATGACAAATGCACCAGTGAAATTCCAGTTTAAGATAAGGGAGTAGAGGAATGAGATGGTCCAGCTGTTGGAGGTGTTGGTGACACACTGATTTCAGGAACTATGGGAGCTTCCTCATATGAAGCCTGTTGCAGGGAAACATGGGGATAGTGGAGGACATGAACCCCAGAGCTCTGAAAAGCTCCCTGGCTGGAATAGTGAACAGGGGAATCAGAGAAAGAAAATAATTCGACAGTCAACCCCAGGCTTTGCAACAGAAGCTGGTTAAAATGAAGACCCTGTGCTAGCTTGGAATGGGATGGAGCCTTCAGTAAGACATTGTCCAGATAAAGAGATACTGGGGTGGTTGCAGCCTTCAAAAGGCAACTACACGAGCTAGACATTTGGTGAAAATCACTGGGCTGTGGAAAGCCCAAAGGCCAAAGCAGAGAACTGAAAATGAGAGGAAGAAAAAGAGAAACACAAATATCTCCTGAATAGAGGGTGTATAGGAATGTAAAGTAAGCGTCCTTCAGATCCAAAGAAACCAGAAAGACATGGGGGAGTAACAGAGGAAACACAGCTGAAGAGACAGCATACAGAAGGAAGTCACCATGAGGAAGGTGTTCAGAAAGGAAATATCCAGGCCAGAATAGGTCTCCAAGATCCCTTTTTGCTGAGGACTACAAACATCCTGGAATAAAACCCCTAACTCCTCGCTATCTGTGGAGCTGATTAAATATTACTCTGGTGTAGCAAACGCTGAAATACCCCTAAAAAATGTGGACGCTGCTCTGTCAGGGGTTGAGGAATTCCAGACAAGAATGGAAGGGCCTTCTAGGTCATAAAGTAGCCATGCCAGATTATGGACAGAACCCAGGCTATGCATTAGCATAAGGAGTATTTGTATTGCATTTTAAATCCTTTTTAAGGGATTGCAAATAAACAAATTTAAGAATTTTATTATTTTGGAAACCACAAATAAGACTCTGTAACAGAGCTTTGGAAAGTGAGACCTCAGCCGGAGATGTATGGAATTTTGCCCCAGAGCATTTTGCTCTACTTTATACTTATTAATTTTAGCCACTCTGATGACTTACAATGATAAAGCGTTGACTATGTCCCACCATGCCCCAGGATTCCCACTCCTCATTTCTTGATACACTGGAAAGTAATAGGGTACAACCTAACACCCTAATAATGGGTGATTTCAAATATCCCACCATTAAATGGGAAAACTACTCATGTACCAACGCTTTTGCTCAACGTTTTCTGGAATTCATAAATTCCAATGCCTTGGATCAACTTATTCACACCCCCACCAGGGGCAGCAATATCCTAGACCAGGTCATTACCAACATGGGCAACTGGTGTTGGTCAGATCTGACCACAAGCTGATCACCCTAGACATCCACATCCCGCCCCCACCCCTAATTAGGGAAACACATTGTAAAAAACTTCTCCAAAGCCAACTTCACACTTCTTAAGACAGAAGTGGCAAACTTCATGACACCCATGCAGGCGGACAATGGAGGTACAACTGCTGAATCCTACACAAATGCACTTTATAAGCACTTACATGAGTGCACGGATCATGCTATCCTAAATAGAACCAAGATGCTATCCTCCAAAAAAGGAAGCCGATTTGGTGGTCCTCTGCCATAAACAAACTCTACAACAGAAGAAAGAAACTGTTGCAAAAAATAGTAAAATCCCATGACTGGAGGAACCTCCGCAAGAAGCTGAGATCCCTCATAAAATCCTCCAGAGCTAGTTACGAAAACAAAATTGCCACTGACTCTAAAGACAACCACAAAGCATTCTATAGCTATGTCAAGAATCTCAATGGCAACACTCAGATCTGCTCTGAGTTACAGCATAATGGCACTAAATATACAGAACCAACTGATATTGCCAGCATCCTGGCAGATAGGTTCAGTGCTAACTTTACCCCCCCTCTCACCCCCTAGAGGGCCCATCTCTATACCGGAAGAATACAAAGTTCCTGTAATCACGGTTGCACAGGTAAAAAACACACTCTCCAAAGCCAAGAACACAGCATCCACGGGACCTGACAATATCCCACGCTGCATTCTACATGAACTACAGAATGAAATGGCACCCTACCTAAGCACCATGTTCAATCATAGCCTCACCTCAGGCTTTGTGCCCACTGAATGGCACACCGCAATGGTTATCCCACTCCACAAAGGGGGAGCCATGATGGATCCCGGGAACTACCGCCCCATTAGCTTGACGAGCCTGGTCTGCAAGGCCATGGAACGTATAATCATGAAACTCATAAACAAAGACATTGGTAATCTGCAAACTCTGTACCCTACCCAGTTCGGATTTGTAAAAGGCAGATCATGTCTCCTAAACCTGATTGACTTCTTTGAAGCAGTCACCAAAGCCATAGATGAGGGTAAGGTGGTTCACACAGCTTATCTAGATCTCACCACGGCTTTCAACACCATCCCCCACTCTGGAATTATAGATAAGCTCACTAAACTAGGTATAAATTCCTATGTCACAAGATGGGTTGCCAACTGGCTCACGATCAGAACCCACACTGTGAAAGTAGCAGACTCCAAATCCGACTTCAGACCAGTGACAAGTGGAGTACCACAGGGTTCAGTCCTGGGTCCTCTCCTGTTTGGTATCTACTTCTCTGAAGTACAGGGTAATACAGAAGGTCTTTGGCTAACAAAATTTGCAGATGACTGCAAACTAGGAGCCATAATCGAAACTCCTAACGATGTGGACATACTACAAAAGGCCCTCACTGAGACAGATGCCTGGTGTCAAAGCCATGGCCTGAAGCTCAATGCCAAAAAGTGTATTTTCATCCCCTCTGGTAAAAACTCTGTACCCATGAACTACCACATAGCTGGTAGTCTACTTATACTTAACGCCGAAAATGTGATGAGACCTTGGGACACAGGTGGACAGTAGTCTCTCCTTTGATAATCACATCGCCACAGTGGTCAGGAAATCCTTCTACATGGCTCACCTCATCACAAAAGGTTTCTCATCCAGAAAAAAAAGAGGTCATTGTTCCCCTCTACTCATCACTCATTAGACCCATTATAGAGTACAAAGCCCCTTTTGGTATGTACCTCACAAGACATTTACAACAACTGGAAAGGCCACAGAAATACCTCACAAAGAGGATTACTGGCCTCAAACAGATGCCCTACGCAGACTGTCCCAAAAAACTTTACTCTGTCGCATATCGCCTACTCAGAGGTGATTTCTGCCTAACTTACAAAGCTATGTCAAACCCAGAGCTGTTGGACATGCACCACTTAAAGAAATTCCAATCCCTCCAAGCTACATGCTCTAGGGACCTAAACCTTGTCACCACAATAAACAGAACATGCTGGAGGGATAGATTCCTGTCCCAGAGACTTCCCATACTCTGGAACAGACTACCTATCTATGTCAAACAGAGCTCCTCATTAGCACTCTTCAAGAAAAATCTTGATGATTGGATGGGAGATAGGAAACTCACCCCGGGGATCACTTCTGTGGCTCTGCTCGACAGGGGCACAGGAAAATAATTTTCTTGGGTGGCGAAAGCCAGGAGTTCATTTTTGGCTAGGCTTATATAGTCCCTAGGGCCAATAGCCTAGTACCTACCTATGAACCTATGCCTCAGGATTGGGATTCATTGTAGTATGCATTACTTTTATGCATAATTGTGCTTAAACTGTTATTTGGTCTAAATATTTTTCTTTGCAGATTTGACTGATGACATTTTCTCTTTCAGTTGTGATTATTACTTTGTAACAACAAGTGCTACTTTTATAAGCTAGAACACCCTTTTCTATTAAAACGTTTTACTATGTAAAATGAATACAATCAACAGAAAATATTTAAGGAATGAGTGCAAAAATCAAAACTTACTGCATGCAAAACATGGTTTATGAAAAACAACTTATACACATATTTAGCAAAAAAAAAGTTACAAAGACTGTAGACTACAGACAGCAGTGCACAAACAATGTAAATATTTAACTTGCCAGGGACAAAGCAGCTTTAATACAAATATACTTTTGCTGATAGCAATGAGCATGGATAGAATGATAAGCTGATATATGTGATACATTACCAGAAGTAAAAGTGCAGGCAAGGTAGGGGTAATCAAGGTATTTACACGTTCATATGTAGCATAAACATTGCTCCCCTTTAGCTGCTACAAACTTTTTCTTTTGTAAAATAATCTAGCAGTAGAGTTGTATAGGTTTCTTGCATGAAGAGGGAAATCCTGTATACTGTGTATAAAACGTACCTGTGGGAAATTAATGCATTTTACTGCTATTGCAAGCTTAAGTTCTATGGAAAAAATAATAAGGTTCATAAGCAAGTACAAGGCTAGTTGACCTTTGCAGGTCCTTTTAAGTTTATCCAAATTACCTTCAAAGGTGAAAATCAAACCCTGTACCTTGTGTCTGTAAGGTAAATACCTTAACCATTATACCAACCTCCAACCTCATAAGTGATCATAATATTTTATGAAATAGTGTACCTTGAGCATAGCGGGTGGTAGAAAAGATATGCCATACAGAAAGTCCTATTCACCCTTGGGACAGCACCAGAGTGGGGATGACACTGCCTCCCCACCTCCATAACTAGGAAAATAAAGAGGGCGTATGTTGATTGAGTGTATGGAGGAACAACAAAATGAGTTGAAAGAAGCAGTCTGTGTGTGCAGTTTTTGACTGATTTCTCAGGGTTCATATAATGAGGAGGCAGAGGCTGGACATGGCTGAGCTGCTAGCTTTCATTTTTTTTATATAAGTGTTCCTTATACACAGAAATGTCTTCATGACAAGCTCCCTTACGGACAAAGAGAATAAAAACTAAATCAGCCCCATGGCTCTCCAAAAGTACTCTTGCTACCATGAGACAGAGAGACAAAGTCTGGGCACGCTACCAAAAACATAAGACAACTCCACTCCTTAACGAATATAAAATGCCCCGAAATAAAGTAAAAAAACTCATTACTTATGATCGTCAAAACTATTTCTCTATGCTCCAAAACCATAACAAAAACAACCCTCAAAAATTCTGGAAAGGGATCTCTACTCTCCTCCACCCCAGCAAACCAGATACTCCTACCCCAGACCCAAATTCTACAGAACTTGATTTAGCCACTCAATTTAATTCTTTCTTTATTAACTCTATTTCTAAATTGACCTCCTCGTTCTCCAACTCCTCCCTATCATCCAATACCCCCTCACCCACCCCCACTGTCTCTACTTCTTCACCCTACTCCCCACCCACTAACTCCACTACCCCCTCTTCTACACAAATTCTATCCTCATCACCACTACCCCATAATTTCCCCCCCCCCCCGACTGCACTCACTTCTCTCTAAACCCCTTACCTACATCTACTATTAAGAAACTCCTTCAGAAATTGAAACAATGTACCAATGCTCCTGACAATATCCCTTCTTACTCTCTCAGTATAGCTGCTGAAACTCTTGCCTACCCCATTAGCATCTTAATTAACCACTCCCTACAAGAATGCATAGTTCCCCAAATTTGGAAACAAGCCTTTATTATACCACTACACAAAGGTGGTAACAATAATAACATTACTAATTTCCGTCCCATAGCCATCCTGTCCCCCATTTCAAAAATCCTTGAAAAATGTGTGCAACTTCAACTCCTACCCCACCTCCTAGACAACAATCTTATAACTCCAACACAGCACGGTTTCAGACCTAATCATAGCACTATGACTGCTCTCCTCTCCTTCCTTGAAATTGTAAATAAAGCCCGTGACTTGGGACAAATTGTTTCCACCTTACTCCTTGACCTTTCCAAAGCCTTCGATACTATCTCACACAGCCTGCTCTTAACTAAACTCTCCAAACTCTACCTATCCTCCTCCTCTTTGGACTGGTTGTCTAGTTATCTATCTAATAGATATCAAGCTGTAAAATGGAAAAAAGCCACTTCCTCTTTCCTTAGTACCCCTACAGGAGTTCCTCAAGGCTCCATACTGGGTCCCCTTCTCTTCAATATTTTTATTAACGACTTCCACAAATCAATCCCTTTCTCTAGCATCATCCAATATGCAGATGATTCAACTATCATCTGCTCTGCCTCTTCTATCACTACACTACAAAAACTTACTCAAGATGCCTTCTGTTCCACAGAGCAATGGATGCTAAGCAATCTAGCTCTCAATGCTACCAAGACCAAACTAATGCTATTCACTCCTTCCAAAGTCACTCCTCCTGACATGAATACATTCTTAATTACTAGTCAAAACAACTCACCTCTCGAAATAGTATCAGAGACCAAACTACTTGGGGTCCAAATCAACAACCAACTTAAATTTAACTCCCACCTGCAAACAAACATCAAAAAAACACATCAAAAACTTGGCATGCTTTATAGACAGAATGCCTACCTCACATCTACCACTAAAATCACTCTCTCTACTTCCTTCCTTATCCCCTCCTTTCTCTATGGCGCCACACTACTAACTAATCTTCAGTCCTTGTTAAAAAAACAGCTTACCTCCTGCTATAACAAAATTGCAAAATTTGCCACCAGCCATAGGTCTTCCGCTCACCACTGTCTCTCCCTCCATAAACTAAAATGGCCAGAACTTCCCAATCAACTAACTTACACTCAACTAACTCTAGCCCATAAGCTTATTCTAAACCCCTCCCTCTGTCCCTCCCTTTCCTCTGCCTTTAAAATGCACCTACCTAACAGAGTTCTAAGGTCTAATAATCAAAATCTGCTAGAAGTGCATAAACCTACTCATCCCCCATGCAAAAACCTTCTTTCCTTCAGCCTCGCTCGCCTCTGGAACTCCCTACCACCAAGCATCCGCACCACCTCTAACCACTCTACCTTCAAAAAGTCTCTTTTCTTACACCTAGCATCACAGTGGGAATGCTCTTGCTCCCACCCCACATAACTAACTCTACTTAATGTCCTTCAATATCATATCCTACTTTATTTAGCTACTATGCTTGTTCTCTAATCTGTATTAATGTTTTCATTTGTTCTATTACTAGCATGTTTCTTCTCATTGTATTAACTGTTATGACTGCTATTCTATATCTGATTAGTTTTACTTTTATTCTGCCTACATTGTATTAACAACTCTCTGTACCTAGATTGTCACTGTCAAATGTTGAGTGTACATTTTGATTTCTTTTTGGAGCTTTTCTCCCCAGGACTCCATTGAAAACGGGTTCTTTATGGCCCAATGGACTATCCTGGTAAACCAACTGCAATAAATAAATAAAAATAAAATGATTCTGGAAAACAATTATTCAAAAATTACAGCAGACTGGGAAATCCAAGATACAATGACCTACTGAAAAAGAACTTCCCCAACATTTAAAACATAAACATACATTGCAGATAATAAGACATGACTGATGGCAGTTGAATTTCTGTAAAAATAAAGCTTTGTATAGTTTACTGATGAGTACACTGGCCTTTCATAAGTGTCTGCCACATAGATATGAAGCAGTTTATGAAATGTTTATATCTAGCTGTCCATCCTATTTATACTACAGTAGCATGACAACAAGAAATAGAACACAATGTTTTTCCACAGTCATGTCATCAGTATTATTAGCTGTGAGATTCTGCAAGAGTGAACTGCATGAAAGGGAAACTGAGGACTTTGTCCTTCTGCTGCTATCTTAAAAACATAATTCCATCCTTAGATGTATTTACTGCCTCAGCAAGCTACATCAGCAGCACAAAAACTCATATTTATGAAAACAGCCATCATCTTTCCCTGCAATTTAATAACCATTCACCCTACGGTGCTAGAGCCTTTATTGCTTTGGGTGCTACTATTATCCTTATAAAATAATTTGATCCTGAAATAGCTTAAGCTGAGTAGCATCTGAATAAGGTAAAAGTGTCAGCTAAAATAAATACCCCAGAAGCATGACTTCCAGCAGAAGGTGGGAGCATGGAAAATGCTGACAGAACAAGGTATCATTTTATAATCCTTTATGAAGCATAATGAGAGGTCTTTATTAATCCCAAGAAGTCCATTAGCAAAACATTTTCTTTATTAATAATGTATACTTAGGCAGCACGTAGTCTGTGTTAGGCTGAAGTTCATTTTTCTGCAAGCAGCAGGCTGAAAGCAGCAAAATAAAAGCTGAGATGAGCAAATATATTTAATTTTACTTTAATTAGATCCCTTTGGCATATCTGCCCCTGCACTTTCATTATTAGTCTGGTTCTTATGATAAAAATATTTTTTTTCTGTTAGCAGTTTACTGCATAAAAGTTAGCCTTCAGCCAAAATAGATGGTTCTATGGCTGGGTCTTTGTTTGCTAATACAAAGAAGGAACTTGACCCAGAGTTAATGGCACATAATGAGACTAAGATGCACTAATCAACATCTAGTAATTGATAAAAAGGGTGGAAAAATATCAAATGTGATTATAGTGACTATATTTAACATGACAAAAGTATTATCAATTGCAATCCACAACAGTTGTTGTAGGGTCCTCATTGGAAACATGTACATCCTCCTTTCAGTACTAACAAGATATTGATATAAACACTGTACATTTTCAGGTAATGACCTACTGCAGCTTTCTACTGTAGTCTTTGAGAGCTTACTCTTTCAAAACAACATGATCCAAAACAAGGTATGGTTAAAAAAAAAAAAAATCATCATCCTGTGGTAAATGAAAAACAAGTAGGACCCTAGCAAAATATTAATGTATCTTTTCTATGCAACATGTATAAACCAGGCATGGAGGATGTCTGACAATCTTTTGTTACAAAAGCTTTGTCAAAAGCAATTTTATAAACCCCCCTTAAAACTGATAATGGTAGAATTCTACGTACAGACTCTTGAAACTATACAGTAACATATAAACAATGAGCAAGATTCATAAGAGTAACCACACAGCAATGCTAGTGCACAAGAAAAATGCACGTGCTGGGCAATGAGTGATTCACAGCATTAATTAAAACAGAGCAGTGTAAACATATTACTAGCCTCTGTTTTGGGTTGCAGAGCACATTACAACTTCAGATGAGGTTTAAGGACCTCAAATTTCACTGTTCATGATTGATATATATATATATATATATATATATATATATATATATATATATATATATATATATACACACACACATTTTCATGAACCACAGGCCACTCTACTCCTGATCAAAGGTGAGCACAGGAGCCAATGGCTGCAGATCAGCACTGGTCAGCGATGCACACCATTTCTAGTCTTTCATGCTGTATGGCATAAGCTATCCAGACCAGTTTCACAAATCCATGTTGTGTGGAAAACTTGCAAATATTCCAGTCCCAACAGCTGACCTACAGTAAAGAGCACTACAGCAAATAATATACAACATTAATATTACAACAGTTGAAATTCTTAGGAATCAAGAATATGGTACTAAAGAAGAATAATATTTTTACTCATAACAATCTTCCTACAAAACCAGTCTTAAGCACCTTTGAAACTGAATGAATCAGTTGGTGACACCATGAATAATCTCAGCTAAGCTCAGTTCCAGACAAATCCAACTGCAAATTCTTATTTTATACAAACAACCACCACAATAAATGATTAATGCATTTCCACATCTGTGAAACTTACAATTCAATTTACATAAGGATCAATAAAATTGCACAATGTCTCAGTTAACTATTGTTAAAAAGTTATTGTGCAAAATAAGGCCTATGTCCTTAGCATCAAATAATCTAACTTGGGAATATCTATACATTACAGATTTAACAGTTGCACTGCAAAACAAAATAAGAAATTAATAAAAGAAAACATTGTATCTGTACAGTAAAAAAAAAAAAATCATATAAATTCCCTCTCCGTAAAGGTGACACCTAAAAAGAAATATTAAATTATATACCCATGGTCATCTTCTCACCCTCTAAAGTTCTTGAAATAAATGTATTCAAACACTTTGCCATCTAATAAAACAAGTTACCCTCTATATCTTACCATGGTTTTAATCCAGAACACAGCACAGAAATGACATTGTTTACCTTTTTGAACAAAATAACTCTACAAAAAAAATCAAGTTGAAACTGTAGTTTTCTTCTTATGGGATGTGCCAAGACTAGTTATTCTAGATTTAAGTTCACATACAATAAACTGGTTTAAAAACTAATTTAGTGGCAGATTTTAGTGTGTAAACTCTTGAGAAATGTATTTATTCCTCTTATTGGTCACTTTCTGTAGGCTTAATTCAGACATTCATCATACGTCTACTACTACTGTTTAACATATTTATCAATGATTTATACAAAATAGGTCAGAATACCTCTATTGTACAATATGCACATATATGTTCACCCACAACATTAAACAAACTTCAAACAAACAATAATCAATACATAATATTACAAAATGGACAAAGAACGTTTTTTACTAATACTTGTCAAAAAATATTTATTTTTAACCCTGAATTTCTCCCAAAACAGCAGCTAATGTCAAAGTATGTCTCTAAAGAGCATTACAAGAAAGGAGACCTCTCATACTAACTGTTTAGTGACAGCATGGATCACAGCCTCAGGTTTGTTATGTCATCTGTAAAACTTAGAACCAAAACAAAAATGGACCAACGAGTGTAAAAGAACAGCCCAGCAATACATAATAATGCAAGAGCACCAAGTTATGAGGAAGTCATTATTCAGCACAGATGAAAGTGCTAAACATTTTTTTTCCCTTGTAGTTCATATATAAATATATGTAGCTGTACCCCGCAGTAACAAGTTCAGGGCAAATCCCAGAAACAAACCCATATGCTGAACCTCCTACCTAAACCTACTGGAATCGCTTAACATTCAGTCTAACACCATACTTACGGGTGACTTTAACTACCCCTCCATAAACCGGGAGACTTATACAACCCATGATTCATTTGCTCAGAGGTTTTTAGACTTCATCAACACAAACACCCTGGAGCAACTAGTTAGCTCGCCAACTAGAGGTACAAATATCCTAGACCTAGTACTCACGAACATGGGGGAATGCTGCTCCCTTCTGTGAATTAACTCCTCCTTGGTAAGATCTGATCATAAATTTATCTCCTTTAGTATTAAAACTAATCTAGACTCCCCATCAGACTCCAAACCTGTTAAGAACTTTGCTAAGGCCAATTACCTCAAATTAAGTGACAGCTTATTAAAATCAAAACAACTCCAAACCCAGATGACACTGAGGCCTACTCTGAGCTGTACACCAAAGCACTATACAATCACGTTCATAGCTGCAGAGGGGAGGCAGTACCTGTCTGAGTCAAACCTTTGATTATAGGCAAAAACAAACCATCCTGGTGGATCCCTAGCATAAACAGGCTATTCATCAAAAGGAAAAAAGTCCTCTCCAAAGCCAAGAAGGTACAGACAAATCAGTGTAAAAAGACACCAGTCTTAACAAATTAAGAGATCTGGTCAAATCTGCCAAAACAAACTATAAGGCAAAGATAGCCTCCACCTGCAAAAGATAACTATAAGGCCTTTTTTTATTATGTTTATACATTTAGGTAAAATGCACAGCAATGTGCCAAGTTAATCATGCATGGCAACACTTACACCAAGCCTGACACTATAGCAAATCTGCTGGCCAACAGGGTTCAGTTCAAACTTCTCCCCCCACATCACCTCCTACCACACCCAAAGAAATACCTGCAACCATCCACCTAGCAGTCATTACAAAGGAATAGATCCTTACTGTACTTGCTAAAGCCATAAACACAGCCTCCATGAGCCCTGACAACATTCCAGGATGCTTCTTAAATAGCTTAAAACAGAATCTGTCAAAGCCATTAGAAACCCTATTTAACCACAGCCTCCAGACAGGCAGGCATTGTTCCAATGGAATGGAGGACTGCAACAGTCATCTCTCTGCACAAAGTAGGGCCATCAACTGACCCAGGGAATTACAGACTCATAAGCTTGACCAGTCTTATCTGCAAGGCCATGGAGAGAATTATCATGGACCTGATCAACAGTGACATAGGAACTCTCCAAAAACTGGACCAGACCCAAATTATCTTTGCCAAAGGGAGGTCTTGCCTGCTCAATATGGTGGACTTCTTCAAGAAAGTCACCAGGGCTATGGATGAGAGCAAAACAGTACACACTGTTTATCTAGACCTGGCCAAAGCTTTTGACATAATTCTCCACTCAGGGATCATAGATAAACTTACTGAGGTAGGCATAAACCCTACATCACCAGTGTTGTTGGCCTCCGGCTCACCAAGTTTGCTGATGACTGTAAGCTGGAAGCAATCATTGAATCCCCAAATGATGTTGACATTCTACAAACAGACCTAAAAATGACAAATTACTGGTGCCACAATCATGGCCTGAGACTTAATGCTAAAAAATGCATAATCATACCCTTTGGTAAATCAGCGATCCCTGCAAATTACAGTATTGATAGCACACCCCTAAATGTAGACCCAGTAATAAGGGACCTAGTAGCACAGACAGACAGTAAACTAAAATTTTTATCACCAGGTAGCTACAGTACTGAGGAAATCCTTCTGTGTGGCTCAACATATAGGTAAAGGCATGGCATCAAGATCAAAGGAAGATATAGTACCATTGTACTCGTTTCTCTTCAGACCCACAATCTAGCACAATGCTCCCTTCTGCATGTACCTGACCAGGCAATTACAGCAATTGGAATGGCCCCAGAAGTTTCTCACTAAAAAAATACAAAGCATAAGACATATCTTATGCAGACCGACAAAAGGCCCTATCCCTTTACTCCATCCCATATCATTTATTGAGAGGGAACTTATGCCTGACCTACAAGACATTCTCTGATCCAGCCCTGATGAAAATGTAATATATTCGCAAGAACAATTTTACAAGAGTTACATGTTCCATGGACCTAAACCTTATTTGTGACTCTAATGGAAGTTGAGGAGAGACAGATTCATATCCTACAGGCTATCTCATCTATGGAATAAACTTCCCATCTTCATAAAACAAAGCCTGTCCCTCACTCTCTTCAGAAAGAATTTGGAAAAATGGGTGGGGAACAAGAAATTCACTTCTGTGGTAATGCCCATGACCCTTATGGACATAGACAGTATGTAAAATGACTCAGGGCTCCAAAACCCAAAGACCCATTACCCTGATACTACCCCATCCCAACTCTGAGGAATTAAGATGCAATATTGTCATACCCTGGATGTTATTGGCTAGGCTTATAAAAGGCTTTTGTGCCATTACCCTATAATCACTATGAACCTATGAAACCATATCAACAAGAGGAAAATCATTTTAGCCAAAAGTAAAAAGAGTAATTCTGAGAATGTTAAAACATTTTTCACTGAAATAAACACAGCTCAGGAGTTTAATAAGCTCCACCAAAGCTATGTTTGAGGCTAAAATAGCATCCCATGCTAAGGACAATCATAGGCATTTTTTTTTGTTATGCTCATAAACTCAAAAGCACAGTGTGGGTGTGTGCTGAGCTGGTTGTGACTGAGGTAACTTACATTGAGGTTGAAGATGTAGCGATCCTACTGGCCAATAAATTTAGCTCTAACTTTACCATTCTCTCATCTCTCTCTGTCCCTCAAGACATACCTGAAGCTGTTTCAGCTCCAGTTATCATACAAGACCAATCCTTAAAAGTGTTATCAGAAGCTAAAAACACTGTATCGAAGGATCCTGACAATATCCATGGATGCATCTTAAACATCATGAAATACAACTTAGCCACACACCTAGCAATATTGCTCAATCTCAGCTTCCATAAAGGCTTTATGTCAAGCAAATGGAGTACAGCTACCATTATTCTTATGCATAAAGAAGGACCTGCCACACACCCAAGCAATTACAGACCCATAAGCCTGACCGGCCTCACATGCAAGCCATAGAAAGATGTATCATGGAACAAATCAATAAGGACAAAGAGAACCTCCAAACCCTGGACCTGTCTCAGTTTGGCTTCATCAAGGGCAGGTCATGTTTGTTCAACCTGATGGATTTTTTTGAAAAGGTCACCAAAGGAATGGATGAAAGCAAAATGGTATATACTGCATACCTCCACCTGGCCAAAGCTTTTGACAATTCCCTACTCAAGCACAGAAAAAAAGCTAAATAAACTGGGAATAAACCCTTATGTCACCCACTGTATTGCAAGCTGAATCACATGTAGAATACAGGAAATCAAAATAGTCAAAGCTACCTCCACAAAGAGACCAAACCCCAGTGGAGTCTCCCCAGGGTTCTGTGCTGGGACCTTTCCTGTTTGACATATACTTTTCTGAAGTAAACGTCAATACCAAAGGGCTCTGGCTGACAAAGTTTGCCAATGACTGTAAGTTAGGAGCAGTCACTGAATCCCCAGATGACTTATCCATGCTGCAGCAAGGTGCACCCCAAATAAATAACTGGTGCCAAAATCATGGACTAAAACTAAATCTCACAAATGCATTATTGTATCCTTTGGTAAGTCATCTTCCCCAAGGAACTAACACATTAACAATACATCCCCAAGTGTTGACTCAGTTGTTCAGCATTTGGGAACAGTGACCTACCTTTTGACCACCACATGTCCATTGTTGCAAGAACTTCATTCTATATTGCACAGCTTACAAACAAAGATACTTTATCTACATACAGGGATGTCATTGTACCCCACCTTTACTCAGCCTTCATTAGGCCAATCATTTAATATAATGCACCCTTTGGCTTGTATCTACCAGACATATGTAATAACTGGAATACCCACAGAAATTCTTTACTGAAAAGATACAAGGCCTAAACAACATGTCCTACATGGACCAATTCAAAACCCTGCACTATATTCGGTATCCTGCAAACTGCTAAGATGTGACCCATGTCTGGCATACATGGCATCCTCTGACCCAATACTGATGGATTTACTGCACATCAGCAAGTCAAATGGCATTAAAACTACTCAATGCAGGGATCTAAACCTCTTCTGCAACATCAACAGAATGGTTTGGAGGGACATGTATATTTCACAGAGGATACTGCTACCATGGAACACACTCCCCATCCACAAAAATACAAATTTCATTCCTGTCCATATTTACGTGCAACTGGAATCTCTGGATGGAAAACAGAAAATTTACCTCAGGACTGTTCCTTCTACTATTAGTGGACAGAGGCGACTCTTAAATGCTTATCCCATGCACAAGTTCCCTCAAATTATCTATAGTATGATCTCAGCTATTCTTGGTAGGTATAATATACAATTATCTACCATGGGCTGGGTAAGACCAATCTTTAATAAAATGGGACAGGTTAACTTGAGCACAAAAAGTGAAATTGGCTAGGCATAAAATGGCCAGCAAGGCTTGCTGGCCTAACGCTTACCTAAGAACCTAAGAAAACATGATATATGAAAAAATATAGGAAATGCAAATGAGGCTGAACTATAATTTTGAAAACTGTATCCAAACTGTAAAGACAAATTAAACATAGTATGAGGCAAGATAAAAAAATGATATATGTAAGATGTGGCAGGTACAGACATACAGATAAACTGTGTATATATTCTAAAATTTATTTTCAAACAAACTGTAGATATGTTTACTAAATGTGCATTAAATCAGTTAATAGAAAACTAGGTTCCCTGTACAGGATTAAATCTACTCCTTTAGCTAGAACTACCATCGCCCACACTCATCTTATCTCTACCCTCCTATATGCCTCCCTCATTTATACCAATCTATCCAAAAGTAACCTGAATAAACTGTCAACCACCTATTGTAAAAATGCCAAATTTGCCACTGGCTCTCCATTTAGAACCAACCATTATCTAAATCTGAAACAGCTAGGATGGCTGGAACTGCAAAATCAGCTTCTACTTCAGCAACTCACTATCACCCAAAATATTTTGCACCATCCCAGCAATACCCCAATACTCAGCAGCCTTATCACCCCATACAAAAATCTCACAACCCTACACTCAGCTAACAAATTACTAGTAGCCACTCATAAAGCCAATAATAAATCTGGTGACTGTCTTTTCTCTAACTCTGTGGGAAAAATTTGGAACAGGCTTCTCAGTGAACTAACATCTCTTTCTTCAATAACACTTTTGAAGAAGCAGCTAAAACATTCCTTAAAACCCAATGGCTATGTCTATGCTCTAACCCTGACTAATTACCTCCTTCTTCCCATGTTCTTTTCACTATCGTTTTCAGGCCTCTGGGCATACCACTCTCTAGACCTCAGTTAGTTGGGCCACTAGCTTATTGAATGCTACTACTAGCCTAGTCTTTCTGGGAATCTATCCCTGAGTATAAAACCACAAAATAACTCCTCTACCATGTATTTATAAGCTACTGTCTCTCTTGGACAGTAGAATTTGAAAGCTACCCACCATGTAGATATTTGCTACTTTTTCACTTGGACTGCAGAATGTGAAAGCTACTTAAAATCATGTGTTCTTAGTTAAATCACACAACATGATATTACTTGCTAGCTTTCCCTGTGATTAGTATTAAGCTTTCTACTGTATGAAATGCTCTTTTTTACCTCTGTAATTACTTTTATTCACTTTTAATAATGCAAACACATTTTGTATTCAGATACTCATGTAAAATGTTTTGTTAGTATATTGTTATAGTGTACCTTTCTTGTAATTCATTATTTTTATAATTGCTATTATTTCATAATCTACTTAGCTTAATGAGCTTATCTCCCCAGGCCCCTACTGAAAATGGACATGCATCCAATTGGATTAGCCCGGTCAACAAATGTAAAATAAATAAATAAATAAAATAATTATGCAAAACAGTTTAGGTACACATAGATGGAGATAATTTGGGCTAGTAACATACAGATAACTTCAAATACCAAAATTAAATTAGATTATATCGAAAATGTACCATGCCGGAGGTTAGGAAGGATTGGGACTAGACACAGGATAAGTATTTCACAAAGAAACAATGGAAGGGTATATGTATGTCTCCCAAATATGCAACAAAGTTTAGAAGATTTAAGATTTTTGCTTGGAAGTGTTTTCATGGGTATTTTTCTACCCCAAGTAGATTCCAAAGAAGATTTCCTCAGGTTGATTGCAAATGTTGGAGGTGTGATGGGGAAGAAAGTGATAACTGGGAACATATTTCTTTGAGTGTGTAGTGAGTTAGTAGACTTTAAAAATTGCATAGAGACTACTGTGCCAGAAATATTGGGTGAGCAAATTAGTGTAATTAAGGAAATAAGTTTTTGAGCTGACATACAGGATCTGAATTGCCTAGAGACAGTAAGAGCTTGTAGAGCTTAATTCTGTTGGCTGCCAAATAGCAATTCCTAGAAAATGGAAATCAAAGCCTAAACCAACCATATTAGAAGTAGCAAATACAGTAGCAAAGATAAAAGAATTCAAAGTGGGATGTTTAGAAAAAGGGTAGGAGCAAATTACATAGAAAAAATGGGAACTGTGGGAACAAATACATGCAGAATAATGTAGAGAAGAAATGAGGTTTTAGGGAAGGCAGGAAATGAAGGAGCTATGTAATGTTTGATTGACAATTACTATAGAGACGAGTATTTGTGATGTATAATGTTTTCAAGTTAAAAAAATATTAATATTGTTTGTTTTCATTTATATAAGTTCATAGGTGTGTACTAGGCTAATGGCCCTGGAACCTTTACAAGCCTAGCCCGTAGTATTACCCTGGAATCGTGCCATCCAAACTTAATTCCTAGTCTCTCTGTTGAGTAGAGCTACTGGAGTGATTCCCGGGGTGAATTTTCTATTTCCCATCCATTAATCAAGATTTCTCTTGAAGAGGGCCAGTGAGGTGCTCTGCTTGACATGTATGGGAAGTCTATTCCATAGCATGGGCAGTCTCTGGGTTATGAACCTGTTCCTCCAGCATGTTCTGTTGATTGTGGTAATGAGGTTGAGGTTTCTGGACTGTGTGGTGCAGAGGGATTGGGATTTCTTTAAATGTAGCATTTCTAAAAGAGCTGGGTCAAACATGGCTTTGTAAGTCAAGCAAAGATCGCCTCTAAGTAGGCGATATGAGGCAGAGAATAGTTTTTTTAGTCTGTCCATATAGGACAAGTGTTTAAGGCTAGGATCCTCTTTGAGAGGTACTTTTGTGGCCTCTCCAGTTCCTGCAGGTGTCTAGTGAGGTACATGCCAAATGGAGCATTGTACTTGATGACTGGCCTAATGAGGGAAGTGTAGAGGGAGACCATGACCTCTTTCTTCCGGGATGCAAAACACTTAGTAATGAGGTGTACCACATAGAAGGACTTTCTGACCACAGTAACAATGTGGTGGTCAAAAGAGAGGTTGCTGTCAACCTGTGTTCCCAGATATCTTATAACGCCTTCTGTGTTCAATGGACTACCATCAATATGGTAATTCAAGGGAACTGGGTTTTTCCCAAAGGGGATGAAGACACATTTTTTGGCAGTGAGCTTAAGGCCATGGTTCTGACACCAGTCGTTGGTGTCACTGAAGCCTTTCTGCAGGATGTCAACATCACTTGGGGAGTTAGTAATAGCTCCTAACTTGCAATCATCTGCGAACTTTGTCAGCCAGAGTCCCTTCATGTTGGCCTGGACTTCAGAGAAGTAGATACCAAACAGGAGAGGACCCAGGACCAAACCTAGTGGGACTCCACTCATGACTGGTCGGCAATCTGACTTGGAGTCAGCTACTTTTTCGCTGTGTGTTCTATCTGTGATCCAGTTTGCAACCCACCTAGTGATATAGGGGTTGATGCCTAACTTAGTACGTTTTTCTATGATTCCTGAGTGGGGATGATATCAAAGGCCTTGGTTAGATCAAGGTAGGCTGTTTTAACCACCTTACCTTCATCCACAGCTCTGGTGACTGACTCAAAGCAGTTGAGCGGGCATGATCTACCCCTCACAAAACCAACTGTGCAGGATCCAGAGTTTGGAGATTCTCCTATATCCTTGTTTATTAGGTCCATGATGATGCATTTCATAGCTTTGCATATCAGACTTGTCAGTCTAATGGGGCGATAGCTCGCGAGGTCTGCAGTTGCTTCTCCTTTGTGGAGAGGGATGACTGTAGCAGTGCGCCATTCGTTAGGGACAAAGCCTGAGGTGAAGCTGTGACTGAACAGGGCACACAGGTGAGGTGCCAGTTCACTCAATAGTTAATGTAGAACACAGCCAGGGATACTGTCAGGTCCCATAGAAGCTATATTCTTGGCCTTGGACAGTGCTGTTTTAATCTGTGCAGCAGTAATACTGAGTGCCTGGCAATCTACTGGTATTGTGATTGGTCCTTGGGGGGGAGGGTAAAGTTAGCACTGAATCTGTCTGCCAGTATATTTGCAATATCTGTTGGCTCAGTATAGGAGGTACTATTGTACAGTAGCTCAGAGCAAATCTGGGTATTGCCATGGGGATTCTTTACATAACTATAGGAGGCCTTGTGTTTGTCTTTACTATCTGCTGCAATTCTGTTTTCATAGCTAGCTTCTGAGGATTTGATGAGGGATCTCAACCTTTTGTTGAGGCAGATAAGGGAGTTTTTCCAGTCTTGGGACTTCACCTTATTCCGCATCAGTTTCCTCCTTCTGTTGTAGAGTTTGTTTATGGCAGGAGACCACCAGATTGGCTTCCTTTTTTTAAGAGGAGAGCATCTTAGTTCTATTGGGTATGGTGAGATCCATGCATTTGTGTACGTGTTCGTACAGTGCATTGGTGTAGGATTCGGTGGTCGTGCAATTATTCTCCATTTGCATGGATGCCATGAATGTTAGCCACCTCTGTTTTTAGCAGCCCAAAGTTAGCTTTGGAGAAGTTTTTCATGGTGGTTACCTTTGTTGGGGGGGGGGGGGGTGGATTTTCAAGGTGCTTAGCTTGTGATCGGATCTAACCAGGGAGGAGTTGACTATTGCTGTAGAGCAATGGTCGCCCATGTTGGTAATGACCAGGTCAAGGATGTTGCTACCTCTAGTGAGGGTAAGAACGAGCTGGTCCAGGGCATTGGAATTAATGAATTCCAGAAAGCTTTGGGCAAGTGTATTGGTACATGAGTAGTTTTCCCAGTTAATGGAGGGGTAGTTGAAGTCACCCAGTATGAGAGTGTTAGGCTGGACCCCAATATTCTCCAGGGTGCTTAGGAATGTGGAGTGTGAATCTTGGGACATGGTTGGGGACCTAAAGCAGGCTACGACCTGAATTGCTGTCTTACCCAATGTTAGCTGCACCTGAAATATCTCAGATGCGTTATGTTGGGCTACCAGTCTGGAGGTGTGCGTATCCTTTATGAATATGAAAACACCACCACCTTTGGGGCTTCAGTCCAAGTTCTAGGGCCAAAAGGTGTGGAATGAGTTGTAGCCTGGTAGTGCAGGGGTGCTTTCTGCTGCCTTGAACCAGGTCTCTGTTACAGCACAAATGCCGATGTTTTCCATTTTATGGAGTACTTTGAGTGAGTGTATTTTGAGATTTAGACTTCTAGCACTGAGCAGCATGACCCTCATATAAATATATGATTGCCTATGTCATAAGCAATAATACCATAAAGATGTTTTTTGTTAAAAAAAATAGAAAGAAAATGTACTATGCAAAATGTACCTAAAAACACAGGAAGGAGAAAGAATTATTAATAATGACCTGAGAGCACTTCAACATGAACTTACAATATCATTATATCTGTTATTCAGTAGGTCATTTAAGTATGGGCAGATTCCTTAAGACTGGAGACATACACTCTGAATTGCCAATGTTCTGTTAATGTTGTCAAATGTTTGCCTCCCCTCCACAAAACCACATTGATCAATATCTATCAATTTTGGCATTACGTTTGCCATTCGTTTAGCCATTACAGACATGATCACTTCTATGTCATAAGTGATAATTTAATAAAGATGTGTCTTGTTTAAAAAAAAAGGCAGGAATTGAATAATTTATGTAATGTTGCTTAGGTTATATGATATACAGCAATATATGTGAAGTATAATGTTTGTAAATGTGAACTTAATACAGTTTGATTACTTTTATACAAATGGAAATTTACCTATGTCACAGGTGATAATTCATGAAGGTGTTTAAGAAAAAGACTGGAGGTATACTCTTATTAAAACTCATTTTTAAGGGAAATAAGAATAGGACAAACCCTTAAGCTTACATTTCTTGTTGTGGCAAAATAACAGAGCAGGTTATTTTGGATAAAGTATTGTTGGAATTAGAAAGGCTAGGACTACAAACCGTATATCAGCATGTATATGTGGAAAATAGATCTATAACTACCTCCAACACGATGTTCTAGAAAAATAGCTATAAAAGGAAAATTGTGTTGTAATGTAATTTATACAGATCTACCTTCTGTCTTTAAAGAGGTCACACAAGACACTAATATATACAGTAGAACAAATAGGTAGTAATTTAATTTTGACAAGAAGGATAGCTGGATGGCTTACAAACAGGACGTGGCAAGTATCAGATCAATTGGGCAGCTGAAATTCTAGGCTACAGTCTTGTTGTCCCACATGGATCTGTCCTAGGCCTAAACTTGTTTAGTTTATATCCTTCAGATCTATCTTTTTCATATGAGCTGTTCTATAGTCTGTATGCAGATGACTTGAAAATGGGAAAACTGATTACATACATTACAGATAATGCTTGTCTACAGAATAAATTCATCATTTGGGCACAGGTGAATAATATGATAAAACATCAAAAACTAAGCATATGAGAGTTGGGAAACATAGACTGAAGGGTAAATATTTAGTACAGCACACCATGATTAAAATTGTGAATTCATTGAAATTAACTGGGTATATTGGTAGACCCAGCTTTGAGTTTTTCTGCTCAAATTAACTGTTTAATGATGGTTATAAAACTATAGGCTATAAGATATATGCAGTCTAAGAAATCAGAAAATATGAAAGCACTGTTTGTAAGTTACATTGGAACCAAGCAAGAGTATGGAATAATATGGAAACCTTATAAGAGAACTAGCACATGTAATTTGGAAACAGTGCTGAAAAATATTCCAAGGGCATCTATGGATGCAAAAGTAAGATATTATGAAAGATTAAAGTATCTGAAATTGTACGGTGTCTCATATACATATATAAAAGGGGACCCTATTCAGGTATGCAGAGTATTTAGAGACAATTACCTCTGGGAATGTAAGTGGTTATGAAAGAGTAGTATACAATCATTAGACAACCTGTGTTAGAAATTATACAGGAATGGCAGATGTACTAATTGGATCTCAGAAAAAGTAGCTGATGCCTCGAACACACTACTAAATTATATTAAAGTAAGCACTAGTTTAGATAGTTTTAAAAACTTAGAGAGACATTGCTATTTCATCGATCCTTGGCCATGGAAAGTCAGCTGTCACCCTGTTCTTATACAGCAAGGTGAGAGTGGTGTCAATGTATCTGAAAAATGGATTTACTTTGCATACCTCGAGGACTGGTTTCACCAGCCTTGTGATTCATGGGTAATGACAATACCAAGTGCTAAAAGGGTGGCTTCAGAATGGGTAAGTGCTGCCAAAAAAAATTCGTATCAGCCAGTATCCCTGAAGAATTTAAAAAGGAATAAGAAAGGTTAAATCACTGTTTTAAATTCAGAATAGTGTCTAGGTTATCTATTATCTGACATATGGTGAAGATTTCTAAACTGGCACACATCTCAACTCCAACTCAAAGCTGAAGAGAAAAAGGGTCTTTTAAAAGTTGAAAAAAAATAAAGAAGACAACCTCATAGAAAGGCATATCTATGGCAATTATTTCTTGTATACCTATCTTTTCAGTGTTGAACTCATGCAAGCTATGGGCTCACCCTATTTTTCATATACCTCAGAAACTAGATTACCCTTTGCATATTTAGTACTGTGATAATGCAGACACTTTATTTTACTTTACCTTATGGAATATTAGTGTATGTTCTATTGTTTAAAGTTTCTCTTATTGTGAGTGCTCTTTTCTAGGCAGTACCACACACATTATTTGTAACCACTGGGATTCTACTAATGGCATATGCCAAATGGATATTATGGATCAGAATTTTCATGCAATAAAAAAGCTCCATTGTAACTGTAACTGTGCTCTTTGTTCCATTTGTGGCAGGTTGAGTGTAACAAATGTTGGACCTTACATGCAATTACTAAAAGTGAAGTCTCCCAGGAAGCAAACTGTTACATACTTCTATGTCTAGAAGAATTTAAAAAATATTCTGACTGACATGACTATGAAGTATGGTAAAAGGCACTCTTGGGCCTTGGTATCTTCATGTTGCACATCTTCCACCTGTATTATATAAAAGGAAGGGTATATTAAAAAAAAAAACTCAATATATTGGGTTCTCAGTTTTAGACAGGCAGAGGGGACTATAACTCAATTTAAAAATAAAAATGTAACATTCAGAATTACTCTGTTTTTGTGCAACTATTTACATAAAGTTCATAGACTATATGGAATAAAGCATTGGTATTTGTGAGTAATATCTTACTATGTAGCTACTTGAGATACTACCAGGTAATCTCTCATTGTGACCGAAGCTACAAGAAATGGCTTCAACAGCAACCTGTCCACGTTGCTATCACAACTATTATTTTTTTTTATTCTAGTAATAACAAGATGTTTTGCTAACTAAATGACGGAGAGCAGGGAATGTGCTTTTTCAAAGAGGAGTTCTACTATTTCGCCATGTAAGGATTCAGTTCCTTAGTCTTGATTCTACTGCACAACCCTTCCAGTTTTCTTAGCAGCCACCAATGTGGAATCAATTAACAGACCTTGCTGAGGTCTAGATAGAGCACATCTTCCATTTCTCCCTTATCAAGTTTTTCAGTAAACTAGTCATAAAAATGGGTCAGGTTTGACTAACACCTTTTTTTCTGGCCATGAACTGCTCTTACTTGTTATCTAGAAGACTGTTATTCTCTAGGAAAGCAGGCATCCTTTCCATAAGGATTAATTCCATGCATCCTATGATTCCTCCTCCTACTGCCATCATAACAACAAGCCTGCACTTCCCTGATGTTTCTCTTCTCCACTCTCAAGCTTGTAAAAGGGTAACACTTTTGCTGACCACCATTCCAATGACACATTAGTATAACCAGGATTTTTTTTAAATCCTTGGTCAGTGGATCCTGTAGTACACTGTCCAGAATTTTGAGGATTATTGAAGGCAGCACTTTTATTCCTTAGGCTTTTTCCACCCTTGGAATACAAATTCCATCTAAACATCTCCACTCTATGCCACTGCCTGTCCAGTTACCTCTTTTCTGCACTACCTCTTTCACAGCATGGCCCTTCCCCTTGTTCTTCTCTTTGAAGAATGAAATAAAGCATTTGTTCAGTATGTCTGCTTCACTCCAATCTTCTATGATCTCATCTTTGCTCTGTCTACCTCCCCATTACTTAGTTATGCTATATACCTAAAGTAGCCACTGTTCATATTTTGAACCATTCTGCATAGAGTGTTTCAGCTTGTTTGCTTTGCTGCCCTGACATCTATTGTTAACTTTTGCCTGCCTCTCTATATTATCTCTCTTCCATCTTCTGTCTCCTCCCATTCACTTACTGCACACCATTTATTCTGTCTCAGTTACTGGTCCCATATCTATGTGTAGCCATACTATTGTTTCTTCTTCTGTTTTTCTCCTGTTCATCAAAGCCCTGCCCATACCCTTAAGAAGTGCATACCTAACATAGCCTGTTTACTCCTCAGTTTACTCCAGTCCCTTAAGTTATCTTTGATTATTTCCCCGTTGCTTCATTAAACACTTAAAATTCCACATCATTGTATTGCCTCTTTGCTTTCACCCTTGCTCTCCACTCCAAAATAGTGAATGACAGAACCACTGCTGACTAATGGTAGCTTATCCTGGACATCCCTGACCTCCTCTACCTTGGCTAAGACTGCATCCAGAATTCTTCCTTTCTGATATGTTCCTGTAGCACTTGTTTGCTCCCACCATGGTACGATACTGTAAACAATTCTCCTTCTTTGTATTAGAGCTTGGAGTGTCCTAATCTGCTCCTTGGGAGATTCAGGTCTCCCAAGACTACAGTCATCTTCCTCCAGTTCCATTTTTAGTTCCTCCTCCAGTCTCTCAACCTACTCCTCCTCTGATGTGCCTGTGAGATAATACAGTGTAAAAATCTGCTGGATTAACTGACCAGAGAAAAGCATTTATCGAGGCTAGTGTTTATAGTTCTCCATTCATCCCACTGATCAGAGTGTTTCTTATAGATGATTTTTTTAGGACCTATTTTGAGCTTTTAATGACATCCCTCCTTTAGATTAGTAGATACATTTCTGTATGGAAATAACCTAGTAATAGGACAAGGCTGGCTGACAGAGAGACTGGGCTAAAAATGCACTGAGAAATTATCAGGGAGTTGGCTAGATAATAGCTTACACAATAAACCCATATAAATGTCAGCTGATAAATTTTGGGTCCATTAACTTGGTGGCATTACACAAAACATACAGTTAATTTCATAACTTACAATGAAGCTGAGATTCTGGGATGGTAGTCATGCCTAAAATGAACTACCAGGAACACTGGATGTAATTGGTTGCCACAGCCATCAAAGTGAATAGATGTGCAAGGGTTGGCCTCAATGGATTAAGAAGTTATCCTTCATGGCACAGGCTGCATGGAAAATCACATTTGGATCATACTAGACTATCAGTCTGCAGGCTATTACAAGCCTACCTGATAACCAGACATTAGAATCAAACTCTGTATCTTATATCACTGAGATACAGACTTTAACCAATATGCCATCTCCTCTACTGATTACCGTCTCTAGACAGGAAAATGATTTGGCACTACTGGTGACAGTGTAGAAGAGGGGCAGCACAGTGGCACTGCGGGTAGCATTGTCATCTCACAGTGAGAGGTTCCCTGGTTCAATACTTGGCTGGGGTGCCTTCTGTGTGGAGTTGGCATTTCCTCCCTGTGTTCTCGCAGGTTTCCTCCGGGTGCTCCGGTTTCCTCCTACATTCCAAACACATGGAGTAGGTGGATTGGACACTATAAATTGGCCATAGGTGTGACTATGCATGCATGTGTGTGGTGTGGAAGAACTACTGCTACAGGGCTAGCTACCTGGTGGCATAAACCTTGGTTCTAAATGACTGTCACTGTTGAAGTGACACCCTGACCCCATGTGCAAAAATGGGAAAATGTGTTTTGGATGGATGGATGGACATATGGTTGGCAACAGTATAGAAGATGGTTACACAGAATATAACCTGAATGATAGAGCTGCAGCAAGAGTAGAGCATTACACGCGGAGGATGGATATGTTTAGGAAGAGAAAGTAAAAGTGGAGCAAAATTTGGGTACTACATCTTGAGAGGATAGGTGGGGAAATATCAATCAGATGAAATAAGACGGAATGAAGGAGGACTGCAGGTGACAGATTAAAGAGTAAAGCAAGGAAAATATCTAAGTATTTTTAATAATGATTGTAATAAGGCAACTTAAGAGAGTCACTGCAAGTTGTACTGGGGTAAAGATAACTGAAAGGATGAAGAGAAAGCAAGAAAAACAGAAGAAATACTGGGGCTCATAAATTTTCAAATGCGCCATCTGTACAATAACTGCAGATCCTCAGAAGATCTGGTGGCATGCTGATATATTTGCATATTCATATATACCCATGTTTCTTTCAAGTGAGTGCCCAACGTGCCTGCAAATGTTCATTAGTTATTTTTCTTTAAAATTAAGATTCATACATTTCTTTACTTGTGAGGTAAAACCAACAGATCACAATATTTTTCCCACACAGCTGGTCGAGATAAACATTTATCATACCCAAACTGCCACAGGCAAAACCTCTTATGATACCACTGCTAGTTACAGATCCTACTCCATGACCCAGGACACCCACAAAAGTCACTTAAATGAACTTGAGTCACTAAGCACAGGAGCTAACATAGTCATTCTGGGAGTCATTCTGGGAGAATTCAATACATATTCTCAAATGGGAGGCTCAGAAATTTCTAGACTTCATAGGCACAAATGTCCTGATACAACTAGCAAAAGCTTCCACTTTGGAAAAAAATGCACTTGACTTGATTATCACAAATACTGGGAGCTGCTGCCCCCCTCCCATATCACCCTCTCTAATAATGTCAGACCACAAAACACTATCTTTTGAAATTATATTCAAACCTCCTTCAAACCTTAGAATGTTCAAAAATTATTCTAAACCAAATAATCTGTTATTGAATGACACATTGGCAATATTTATACCCCTACCCCAAAACTAAGATAATTTAGTTGCCTATGCTGAGCCCTTCTCCCAGGCATTCTGCCACCAGTTAATCATTGTATAAAGGCAGCTGTTCCCATTCAGAAAGAAGCAAAGCAAAACCTCAAAAAATGAAACACCTTAGTGGACCCTAGCCATGAACAAGCTGTACAAGAGGAAAACATCATGACTAAACACATTAAACATAACAAAAACACAATAATAAATGTTCAGTACGCAGATACAGCATCTAGTCAACACCACTAAGGCCAAATTCAAGTTGTATATAGCTTCCCAAGTGAAAGAAAACAAAGGGTGTTCTTCAAACTTGGGATTTGCTGCTGAGGATAGCCTAACATCTGATAAGCATATCGAAAGCCTTTACACCTTCCTGGCATTGTACATCAGACAAATGTTCTACATGCCAGGTGTGAGGTACAAACATGATTCATGAATACCTAATCCTTAAAACTAAAGTGTCCCAAGAGAACCAGAGCAACCCCAGGGGGACAAAAAGCTTGCTTTCTGCCTTTCCTGTAACTAGTCTATTCCAGACACAGATTTGCTGTAACCAGGACTGTTTGTAAGCTTCTGAGCCCACAAAGCCTTTCTGTGTTGGAGGGGAGCCTTCTAGCTTATCAGTGTGAGTGGTAAGCACTAGGTAGCCTATCTACCACAAGAGTGGTTTCTGGCCCAGAAATTGTAGTTTATTGGCCGTTGGGCAGTTTTTCCATCTCTTTCAACTTTCTTGTTTAAAAGCCCGCATTTGCGCTTCTTTCCCATCTTTCCTGTAACTAGTCTAGGCCAGATACAGATTTGCTGTATCCAGGACTGTTTGTAAGCTTCTGAACCCCCCATGCCTTTCTCTGTTGGAGGGAAGCCTTCTAGCTTATCAGTGGGAATGGTAATCTCTAGAAAGCCTAAATACCACAAGAGTGGTTTCTGGCCTAGAAATTGTAGTTTATTGGCCGTTTCGGCAGGTTTTCCATCTCTTTCAGCCTTCTGGTTTAAAAGCCCGCATTTGTGCTTGTTTCCCACCTTTCCTGTAACTAGTCTAATCCAGATACAGCTATGCTGTATCCAGGACTGCTTGTAAGCTTCTGAGCCCCCCCCCCCAAGCCTTTCTGTGTTGGAGGGAAGCCTTCTAGCTTATCAATGGGAGTGGTAAGCACTAGGTAGCCTATCTACCACAAGAGTGGTTTCTGGCCCAGAAATTGTAGTTTATTGGCCGTTTAGGCAGTTTTTCCATCTCTTTCAACTTTCTTGTTTAAAAGCCCGCGTTTGCGCTTGTTTCCCACCTTTCCTGTAACTAGTCTAGTCCATATACAGATTTGCTGTATCCAGGACTGTTTGTAAGCTTCTGAGCCCCCCCAAGCCTTTCTGTTTTGGAGGGAAGCATTCTAGCTTATCAGTGCGAGTGGTAAGCACTAGGTAGCCTATCTACCACAAGATTCAGGTACAGATTCTTAGTTTTAGCACTTGAATTTGCTTATTCGGGCTCAGCACTTGTTCAGAACTTGTTAGCACTAAATAAGCTACAAATTACTACAGCACTCAACCTTCCTCTTTACCTAGAGGAAAACAGTTTTTATACTTACCTTTCTCACTTGCTTAGAGAAAAACAGCTCTTATACTCACTTTCCTCACTTGTCTGGAGGAAAGTAATTTTTTATTTAGGCATGTCCAAGGGTCAGCTCCCAGTGTTCTCTCCTGTCTGTCTGATGAATCTGGGCATCTTGGGGCAATGTAGCAATTGCCTCATGTACACAGGCAACCCTCTCCTCCTACCACCAAACACTACAACCTGTGAGAGATGCACTTATCTAACCAAACTGGAGGTAAAGCTCTCTCCAACCAAGACTGAACTTGAGAGTCAAGAGGAGAAGGTAAGCATGTGCACCACACCACACTCATTACATAGTCCCACTAAAATCCACACATAGAAACACAAAAACATTCGTGGAGGCTCTCAATAATAATATGGTCAAGCAACAGAGACCTCCAAAGCAGAAACGGAAGCAACCTCCACCCCCCAACACAACCCAAATGACACATAGCCCACAGACTCAGTGTGCCAATAAACCACAGCCCATAAGGCAAAACAACGTACCCAACACACTAGTCATAGTTGACTCTATAATCAGGCAAACTGATGTCCCACTCACCAGGCTAAAGAAGGAGAAGGTTACTGTCAGGACCCAGGATCCGCCACATAACCCACTCACTCAAGTCACTCCACAACAAGTACAAATATGACTCTGTCATTGTCGATGTTGGTGTGAACGACTTGAGACATACCTCCCTGGACTACATGAAAAGAGACATGGAAGAGCTCACCAATCTTGTAGCCCAGTCAGATATGACCCTAGCCCTGAGTAGCATCCTGCCATCGCCCAAAATGATACCACAGTACAAGGACAAAATGATTGACTTCAACAATTGGCTAAGCTTCTGGTGTCATTCTAAGGGGATCCAGTATCTGTCTGCCTGGGACGACATGGTCAACAGACCATGATGCTTTGCCAGAGATGGCCTGCACTTGTTGCCCCTGGGATTCTGGATACTGGCGAAGGGTCTTGCCGCCCCATAGTGCCTTTTTAGGCAAGGTTCAAATGGCAAATTCAACACCATAATAGGAACAGGCAAGCAAAATCTGAGGGTAATGTTACTCAATGCTAGAAGTCTAAATCTCAAAATGCACTTACTCGAGGCACTTCTTAAAATGGAGAACATCGATATCTGTGCAGTGACTGAGACCTGGTTCAAGGCTCTAGAGAGCACCCCTGCATTACTAGACTATAACTCATACCGCACTTTTCGGCCATCTAACCTGGACCAGAACACCAAAGGTGGAGGAGTGTCCATATTCATTAAGGATAACCACACCTCCAGGCTAGTTGTGTAGCATAATGCATCCAAGGTTATCCAAGTGCAACTAACTCTGGGCAAAAATGCAATCCAAATTGTAGCTTGCTACAGATCCCCCACCATGTCCCAGGATTCCACTCCTCTTTTCTTGATATACTGGAAAATATTAGGGATCAACCAAACACCCTAATAAAGGGCAATTTCAACTACTCCACCATTAACTGGGAAAACTACTCATGTACCAACTCCTTCACTCAATGCTTTCTGGAATTCATAAATTCCAATGCCCTGGATCAACATATCCACACCCCCGCCAGGGGTAACAATATCCTAGACTTAGTCTTTACCAACATAAGTGACCGGTGTTCCACACCTGAAGTCAATTCCTTGTTAGTCAGATCCAACCATAAGCTGACCACCCTAGATATCTGCATTCCACCCCCACCTACCATTAAGGAAACCACAGTAAAAAATGTCTCCAAAGCCAACTTGATGCTTCTTAAGACAGAAGTGGTGAACTTCATGACAACCATGCAGATGGACAATACAGTTACGACTGCTGAATCCTACACAAATGCAATCTATAAGCACTTACACAAGTGCATGGATAGTGCTATCCCAAACAGAACCAAGACACTATCCTCCCAAAAAAGGAAGTCAATCTGGTGGTCACCTGCCATAAACAAACTACAACAGAAGGAAGAAACTGTTGCAAAAGAGAGTAAAATCCCATGAGTGGAGGAGCTCCCTTGTCAGCCTCAGTAAGTAGCTGAGATCCCTTATAAGATCCTCCAAAGCTAGTTATGAAAACAAAATCGCCACTGATTCTAAGGGCAACCACAAAGCATTCTATAGCTACGTCAAGAATGTTAATGGCAACACCCAGATCTGCTCTGAGTTACAGCACAACAGCACGGAAATTACAGTACCAACTGATATTTCCAACATCCTGGCAGATAGGTTCAGTGCTAACCTTACCCCCCTCTCACCCCCTAAAGGGCCTTTATCTATACAGGAAGAATGCAGAGTCCCTGTAATCACATCTATGCAGGTAAAAGCTGCACTCTTTAAAACCAAAAACACAGCATACATGGGACCGGACATCCCAGGCTGTGTTTTACAAGAACTTCAGAACAAACTGGCTCCCCACATAACCAACATGTTCAATCATAGTCTCACGTCAGGCTTTGTGCCCACTGAATGGCACACAGCAACAGTTATCCCACTCCACAAAGGGGGAGCCACCACTGATCCTGGGAACTATCACCCTATTAGCCTGACGATCCTGGTCTGCAAGGTCATGGAATATATCATCATGGAACTAATAAACAAAAACATTGGTAACCTCCAAACTCTGGACCCCACCCAGTTCAGGTTTGTGAAAGGCAGGTCATGCCTTCTGAAACTGATTGACTTCTTTGAGGCAGTCACCAAAGCCATAGAGGAGGATAAGGTGGTTCACACAGCCTATCTTGACCTCGCCAAGGCTTTTGACACCAGCCCCCATTCTGGAATTATAGTTAAACTCACTAAACTTGGTATAAATCCCTAAGTCACAAGATGGGTTGCCTAATGGCTCACTGACAGAACCCACACTGTAAAAGTTGCAGACTCCAAATCTGACTTCAAACCAGTGACAAGTGGAGTACCACAGGGTTCAGTCCTGGGACATCTCCTGTTTGGTATCTACTTCTCTGAAGTACAGGCTAACACAGAAGGCCTCTGGCTAATGAAGTTCACAGATGACTGCAAACTAGGAGCCATAGTCAAGTCCCCAAATGATGAGGACATCCTATGGAAGGGCCTCACTGAGACAGATGCCTGGTGTCAGAGGCATGGCCTCAAGCTTAATACCAAAAAGTGCATTGTCATCCCCTTTGTTACAATCTCTGTACCCATAAACTACCACATAAACAGCAGTCTACTTAATGCCGAATGTGTGATAAGAGACCTTGGGACCCAGGTGGACAGTAATCTCTCCTTTGATAATCATATCGCCACAGTAATCAGGAAATCCTTCTATGTGGCACACCTCATCACAAAAGGGTTCTCATCCAGGAAAAAAGAGGTCATTGTTCCCCTCTACTTGGCACTCATTAGACCCATTATAGAGTACAACGCCCCTTTTGGAATGTACCTCACAAGACATCTGCAGCAGCTGGAAATTCCATAGAAGTACTCCACAACGTGGATTACTGGCCTCAAACAAATGCCCAACACTGACCATCTAAAAAAACCTCCAGCTGTACTCTGTAGCATATTGCCTACTCGGAGGAGATCTCTGCCTAACATATAAAGCTATGTTAAACCCAGAGCTATTGGACATGCTACCACTAAAGAAATCTCAATCCCTCTGAGCTACATGCTCTAGGGACCTAAACCTTGTCACCACAATAAACAGGACATGCTGGAGGGATAAATTCCTGTCCCAAAGACTCCCTATACTCTGGAACAAGCTACCCATCTATGTCAAGCAAAGTTCCTCATTAGTACTCTTCAAGAAAAATCCTGATGAGTCAATGGGAAATAGGAAATACACCCTGGGGATCACTTCTGTGGCTCTGCTCGACAAGGGCACAGGAAATTAACTTTCTTGGGTGGCGTAAGCCAGGAAACCTTGTTGGCTAGGCTTACTTAGGCCCTTGGACCAATAGCCTAGTACCTACCTATGAACCTATAAGAAACAACATCCTGAAGGAATGGACCATGAGAAAGGTGTTTTAGTAGGACAGTCTAGAATGGCCTTCCACAACTCCTCCTTCCTGGGAACCAGAAACACTCTGGAATAAAAACCTTTTCCTGTTGAGGCAAAGGAACAAGTTGTATGGTTTACTAATCCATCAGATCCTACAGAACCAGAGAAAAATGAGGAAGCTGGCAAGGAGGAGGAGGCTGAGGAATGCTAGAAAATGGAGGAAGGGTCTTCCAAACCATAATATAATGGTGTTGATAAGGTAGAGAAACCATGCATCTATGATTATCTGCTTGCAAACAGGAAAGGAAATGGTTAGCCTGAGGATCAGAGGAATCTGGTCGAGGAGAAGGGGAGGCAGTATGTCAGATAGAGGCAGATTTATCAGGAAAAGGTTTTTGCCCTTGACAATTCTGAGTAGGTTTATCTTAGATAGTCTGCTAAGAAACCCTCTTACTTCCAAGCAGGATGTCTAGGCTGCCTATGGGACAAAAGAAGATTTCAAAGGGCAGTTCCTCTGGAATATAGGTACTGTAGAAATAAACATTTGTTTGAGGCCCTGCTTAACATTGCCCTCACTTGGCAGTGTTTTAAAAAATTCTGCAAGATGCTGGTTGTCTAAGAGAAATCCAAATGTTTGGCCTTAATGTCCACAGGTGAAGCCTGCAAGTGCAACCAGGAAAATTACCTTAAGACAGAAGCAGTTTCAGCTGTCCTAGAAGAGGCATCGGCTGCATCAAAGCTGCATTTAAGGGAATGGTAAGCTACCTGAGAGGCAGAACTCAGAAAAGAAAGAGAGCAGAAATCTCATAATCCAAATCAGGCATGTCAGTCACCCCCCCCCCACAAACTGGAAGAGAAGAGCCAGGACATATCTATTCATGTGGGTCTGATCATTTATTTATTTATTTTACATTTGTTTACCGGGATAGTCCGACTGTATATATGTTCATTTTCAGTGGAGGCCCGGGGAGAAAAGCTCCAAGTAGACAAAATTACATAGATAACATTTGAAATTACAGAACAAAGTATACAGCAAAGTATAAAAACAAAGTGATTATGTACAATGTTTCGTGGTGTTCCCTAATTGAGGGAGACAATTCATATGGTCAGACACAATTAAAGGCAAGAGATATTAGATAGTCTACAGAGCTTGGTGAAGTAGTTACATGTTACGATATTTAGAGATTATCCTTTCAGTATTTAACTTAATCAGGGTTGGTACACGGGCAAAGCTAGTTTATTTTGAGATACTGTTTGAGATTAGTTTTGAAGAGACCTATGGAGGATTGTAGGGTTATATAGTTTGGCAATAAATTCCAGGTTTTCCCAACAAAGTTAGCAAACAGAGATTCACCAGCAGCATTATTAGCTTTGTGGGTTTGGACCAGTAGTTTGTTGGCTGATTGTAGGGATCTCAAGTTGCTATATGGCTTAATGATATTTATAAGTGAGGAGGTATCCTCAGGGTGGTACAAAATTTTGTGCGCTATTAAGAGCTGATTGAATTGAATTAAGCTGGGCAGTTCTAGCAGTGGTGGGTTCTATAAGTGGAGTCAGTGGCGAATCTGGCAATATGGTTGTAGCTATGGAAGAACTTACCTAGTTTGGATATATTGAGGTTTGAGAGTACCGGCGAGGCATATACGAGTGTAGACAGTAGGTGTGACCGGTCAATTGCAGTTCTAGCTAGAGGGGTGAAAAATGTTTTGTTTCTATACAGTGATCCAAGCTTCTTATTGATGGTCTGTATGGTTTTGTAGGCCAAATTTAAGATTATTGTCTATGATAACCCTTAGGGGCTTAGTGTGTGATCTGGGGAGATAGTGGTACCATTGATAGACATGACAGAGAATGAAAGTGTGGCAGATCTACTAGTGGGGTGAAGAGTAGAAGTTTAGTTTTATTGGGGTTCAGCAGTAGGCGTTGGTTGGGAGACAGTTCTCAATAGTGTTGAATGTATTTTGGGCTAGGATTTGCAGATCGGATAGGGAGGTGGCTGAGCAGATTAGAGTGGAATCATCTGCATACTGAATGCAGGTAGCTTTAGGGATAGCAGTATGAAGATTGCTGATAAAAATAGAGAAGAGCATTGGTCCTAGTAAGGAGCCTTGAGACACACCAAATGTGAAAGGTAGCTGGCTGGAGAGTTTGCCCTGCCATAATACCACCTGTTGTCTACCAGTCAGATAGGACTGGAACCACTGGATTGCGTGATTATTAAGGAAAATAGATTTGAGAGAGATAAGGAGACGTTCATGGTTGACCATGTCGAAAGCTTTTGATAGGTCAAGAAAGAGGGCGGAGGATAGCCTATTCTTATTCCTATTTTGGTTTATGGCATTAGTAAAGGAATTGAGGGCAGAGGTGGTACTATGGTTTGGCCTGAAGCTCTGCTGGGAATTGGATAGTAAGTTATTCTGTGTAAGGTACTGCATTAGTTGCTTGTGTACACATTTTTCCATTATTTTGGCTAGTGGGGAAAGAATGGCAATGGGTCTATAGTTGGATATGTCTGTAGAACTTCCACCTTTGTGGAGTGGGATGACATGGGATATTTTCCAAGTATTTCCCAAGGCTTTTTGGTAGGTATGGTTATATGTTAAACTAACTTTTGATTGTAAGTTTTAATTAGTTTTATTTTTGCAACAATTTATGCACTTTGTTACAGTCGTATTTTATGCACTTGCAGGATATTTTGAGCTGCAGGGTATAATTTTCAGGGCTATGTGAGGGGGAGCAGAGTAAAAGTACAGTATTCAGAGTAATTATTTTAGATTTAAGTAATAAGATACTAGGGCAAACTAGTTAATTTAAACAGCATGGAGGGAGACAATTTACTGTGGGGGACAGCATAAAAGGTTCCTTTAGACCTAGGTCGGCATTATACAATACATAGGATTTTTTGTAGTACAGTATAAGGTATTAACCTTATTAAATTGCAGGTCGGACTTCAGAGACTTGTGTACTGGGGTACTGTTTCTCAGGGTAGCGTCCTTTTCAGGCAGGGGACTCTTTTACTGGAATAGTTTGAGGGGGGTCTGCCTAGAAACAAAAAATTTAGGAGTGAGAACCTTAGCAGTACACATAACTAAACACCATAGGTATCACAAGGGATAAGAAACTAAGAGTAATGCTACTCAATGCCAGAAGTCTAAACCTCAAGATGCACGCACTTGAAACTCTCCTTAGCATGGAGAACATCGATATCTGTGCAGTAACAGAAACCTGGTTCAAGACTCCCGAGAGCACCCCAGCACTACCAGGTTATACCTCATACCATGTTTTTCGGCCCCAAAACTTGGACCGAACCACAAAAGGAGGGGAGTATCAATATTCGTCAAAGATACCCACACCTCCAGGTTGGTGGCACAGCACGAAGCATCAGAGACTATCCATGTGCAACTAACAGTGGGTAAAACTGCCTTCCAGTTTATAGCCTACTACAGACCACCCTCCCAAACCCAGGAACCCCACTCGGCCTTCCTGAGAACACTGGAAAATATGAAGGTCTCTCCAAACACCATTATATTGGGCGACTTCAACTACCCAAACATAGACTGGGAGCATTACTCTAGCTCCAACACACTAGCCCAAAGGTTCCTAGAATTTATAAACTCAAATGCTATGGAACAACTTGTTACCACTCCCACAAGAGGGGAAAACATACTGGACCTGATCATCACCAACATGGGGACTCTGTGCTCCAGACCAGAAGTGTATCCCTCACTGGTAAGATCAGACCATAAACTAATCTCACTAGATATTCACATCCCGACCCCAGCCCCTGCCCAGAAAACCACAGTGAAAAATTTCTCTAAAGTAAATTTCACACTCCTCAAAACCGAGGTGGAATCCTTCAAAGCCACCGGGCCTGTGGAAAATACGGCCCAGACCGCAGAATTCTTTATAAATGCATTCTATGAACACCTTCAGGAATGCATGGATCATGCAATCCCAAACAAAACCAAGACCCAATCCCCCAAAGGCAGGCGTCCTGTCTGGTGGACACCAGCCATAAACAAACTATACAATAGAAGGAGGAAGCTACTACATGATAGAGCAAAATCCCAAAAAGGGAAGGCATCTCTGATCAGTATTAGCAAAAAACTACGGGCACTCATAACATCGTCTAAGGCCAGCTTCGAGAGAATACTTGCACAGGACACTAAGGATAATCACACGACTTTCTTTAGTTATGTTAGGAACCTGGATGGGAATTCCCAGATATGCTCAGAATTAGTCCAAAATGACAAAAAAATATACCAAACCCACAGACATTGCCAACATCCTAGCTGACAGGTTCAGCGCAAACTTCTCTCCCCCTTCCCCACCAAAAGGGCAAATATCTATCCCAGCAGAGTGCTGCCCCCCTGACATCTCAGATGCTCAGGTAAGAGCCGCCCTCTCCAAAGCAAAAAACACAGCATCAATGGGACCAGACGGTGTCCCGGGCTGCGTCCTACATGAACTCCAAGAAGAACTAAACCCAAACATAAAACTACTGTTCAATCTCAGCCTTACTACAGGATATGTACCCAAATAGTGGTGTAGAGCAACAGTGGTCCCTCTCCACAAAGGTGGTGCCTCAACGGATCCTGGAAACTATCGCCCCATAAGCCTGACTAGCTTGGTCTGCAAAGCTATGGAAAGGATCAACATGGACCTCATAAATAAAGATATTGGGGACCTACAGACACTGGATCCTACCCAGTTCGGCTTTGTTAAGGGCAGATCCTGCCTCTTAAACCTGGTCGATTTCTTTGAAACAGTCACCAAGGCCATTGACGAGGGGAAGGTGGTCCACACAGCCTACCTGGACCTCGCAAAAGCCTTCGATACAATACCCCACTCGGGCATTATAGATAAGCTCACCAGCTTAAATATAAACCCCTATGTCACTAGATGGGTTGCAAACTGGCTCAAGGACAGAACCCACATGGTTATAATTGCTGGAGCCATGTCAGACTCCAAACCAGTTACAAGTGGTGCCCCACAAGGCTCAGTCCTGGGACCTCTCTTGTTCAGTATATATTTCTCGGAGGTACAGGCCAACATGGAAGGACTGTGGCTGACCAAGTTCGCAGATGACTGCAAACTGGGCGCCATAATCGACTCTCCAGCCGACACAAGCATCCTACAAAAGGGCCTCATAGAAACAGACAACTGGTGCCAGAGCCATGGCTTCAAGCTAAACGCCAAAAAGTGTATAGTCATCCCCTTCGGCAAAAACGAAGTGCCCACAAATTACCACATAGATGGTAATCCATTAAGTACAGAAGAAGTAATTAGGGACCTGGGGACCCAAGTTGATAGCAATCTCTCATTCGACAACCACGTGGCCAAAGTGGTTAGAAAAACATTTTATATAGCCCACCTAATCATGAAGGGATTCACATCTAGATCAGGGGAGGTCATCGTGCCTCTTTACTCATCCCTCATCAGGCCCATAATTGAGTACAATGCCCCTTTAGGGATGTACCTTACCAGACACCTGCAGCAACTGGAAAGACCCCAAAAGTACCTCACCAAGAGGATCAAAGGGCTCAAACAGATGCCATATGCTGCCTGGTTAAAGAAACTCCAGCTCTACTCAGTGGCATACTGCCTGCTCAGAGGCGATCTGTGCCTGACGTATAAAGCCATGTCCAACCCGGAATTAATGGACATGCTGCACCTCAGAAAATCCAAATCCCATCGAGCTACACGCTCGAGAGACTTGAACCTCAGCACTGAAATAAATAG
Source organism: Protopterus annectens (assembly GCF_019279795.1). Lineage (NCBI taxonomy): Eukaryota > Metazoa > Chordata > Ceratodontiformes > Protopteridae > Protopterus > Protopterus annectens. The sequence goes on along the minus strand of NC_056738.1, from coordinate 279,013,969 downwards.
GACATGCTGGAGGGACAGATTCATAACCCAGAGGCTCCCTTCACTCTGGAATAAAATCCCAGTCCAGGTTAGGAAGAGTCCCTCATTGACTCTCTTCAGGAGGAATCTTGATGAGTGGATGGGAGATCGTAGATTTACTCCAGGTATCACTTCTGTTGCATTGGTAGACAGAGGCACAGTATACTAACCTCGAAAAAGGGCATAGCAAAATTCATTTTAAAATGGGTGGCGAAAGCCAAACACACTCTGGCTAGGCTTGTAAATGCCCTAGGGCAGATAGCCTAGTATGAACCTATGAACCTATGAACCAAGCAAGCAGGTTTATCCATATTCACTTAAATTATAAGATATATGGTAAATCAGGAGCTCTGTATAGCTACGAGGCACAGTAGTTGCTTGATTTACATTTATGGGTCTGCAAATGGCGAAATATGCAATTTTACTTTAAACAGAAGCACTACCTGTATAAATACAATTACAAGCACACTATAATGCAGTTACAGATTATGCAATCTTGTGCACAAAGCCGTTTCATTATCTGATACTGTACTGTTTAAAATAAGGTAAAGGACAACAGCTGACTGCTTTGTTTCACATTTAAAACTCTTTTTATGTGAGCAAGTAGCTAAATCAGGCTAGGATTATACAAACAGTAAGCAGTTCAGATATCAGCTATCTATATTCGCTAACACAGCAGATTTCACTCAAGCAGTTCTATTCACAAAACCTCTGTAACTCTTGCAGTGAAAAACACATGAAGCTTAGTTACAGTGCCTTAGTGTGTACGAAACACTATCTAATATGCCAGAAATGCGGTAAATAAGATCTGTGTAGATTACACACTGTTTGCATTCGAATTAGCTGAAATTCAGAGGTTTAGCATGTTTTAAGCACATTTTGGAGAAAAATAACATACCACGCTGTAAAAGCAGGCTGCCAACTGGGTCAGGAAGCACCGGATATTTACAAAAATGGCAGTTTCTGGAGCTGTATTAGAAACCTCATATATGTAGCGAGTTAGGGAGGAGTTTAGGGGCTAACACTGACTCCAAGCATTTCCCAAGGCTTTTGGTAGGTATGGTTATATGTTAAACTAATTTTTGGCTGTAAGTTTTAATTAGTTTTATTTTTGCAACAATTTATGCACTATGTTATAGCCGTATTTTATACACTTGCAGGATATTTTGAGCTGCAGGGTATAATTTTCAGGGCTATGTGAGGGGGAGCAGAGTAAAATTACAGTATTCAGGGTAATTATTTTAGATTTAAGTAATAAGATACTAGGGCAAACTAGTTAATTTAAACAGCATGGAGGGACCCAATTTACTGTGGGGGACAGCATAAAAGGTATCTTTTGATGGCCCTAAAAGCCACAGCAGCAGAAGTATAATTTTTTTCCCATATCCTGCCACAGCACAGCTGTCTTTGTCAGAAGGCAGAATCTTAGAAGAGGATAGCAGTTTAGCTGGATTATCGGTTAATAAGAAAACCACAGTAGGATCAAATGAAGGACTTCATACTATAATTTATGATTCTCAGGCACTTTATAAAACCTATCTGGCTTCTTAGGGGCAGAGGTTGAGAATCAGGAGCCTGAGAAGCTGCTGTAAATGTGTCCAACTGAGCAGCTAAAACAGGAGGGACTGCAGATGGTCTGGGTGAGTCCAGTTGCAAGAGTTCATAGTACCTCTTTTGAATCTCTGAGACTTGGGAAAAATCCCACTTAAAATGTTCTATCATGCAAACTACTGTATCCCCAAAGGATAAGTCCTCAAAAGGAAAATCAGGGAACCTTCTTCATCAGACCAAAAGCAAAGGAGAGTGTATTAGTGAGGAATATGCTAAGGATTCTTCACCACAGTCCAACTACCTGTCAGAAGAATTAAAATCCATATGTCTCTTAGATTGGGTGGATGACCAGGGATCAGTAGCAGCAGGGACAGACAATCCCTGTGGGGTTTTCACAGCTGTGAGGGTATTACATAGCCCTTGAATAAAATATATTGTCAGTCCTTTTGAGAACACTCTGCTACAGAGACCACATTTGTTTTTTTTTTTTTGTTTTGCCCCCCCCCCCTCACACACACACACACACAGGAACATCTGCTTTAATCTAGCAGGTTCAGATCACTGCCTAGATTTGATGAGGGCACTTGGCACCTCTTCCTTAACTAAAATTTGGGGAATTCACCTAGACCATTCAGCTATAATCAGCAGTGCTTCCCCCTCTACATCTGTTCCAGATGTATGCACATCCTTAGTGTACGGTGTGAGTAGGCAGCAGAGGGAAACAGTGTTAGCACCAGATGGTCGTTGTGTTCTTCATCCTTCAACTTGAAGAAAACTTCTTGTGGAGGCTGGAGGGCAGCAGATTCAGTGCATGTTTTTTTACCTTTTTTTCCTTGAGGTAGCTGAACTTTGGTGTGGCTGGATTCAGTCACATTATGCTGGGTCATTAACTTCAGACTCTAGTTTTCTGAGGAGCATCTTAGGGACAAATACCTGACAGATATCACACAGAGTTTGGTCATGCATAGTACCTAAACAAAAAAGGCACTTCTTGCGTCTGCTTTTTGGGGAATCTGCCTCCCACACACATATTTTCCCTTCCTGGATGATATGAAAATAAACTATAAGGAGGAAAAATAAGAAGTTATGTACCTACCATAACGTTCCATGTTAGTTGTCTTCTCTCGCCTTCTTTCTTGCTTGATGGGTTCGGAGCCGATCCTCGGCTCCGACTCGGCACTTGCTAAGCTCGAGAGTCACTTTTACCAGCTCGAGGCAGCCCCATATCCCATGATGCAAGGCGGTAAGTACCCAGATCTCGTTTGATGACAAAGGGCAATAGCACCAAGCATAAAAACACTTCCAAAAGGAAGAAAGAAAACTTACAGGATGGAAGAAGGACCAGGTCTGAATGGTCTTCAGCATAATAATTTCTTATAGGAAGGTCTGTCCAGGCCTGGGGAAGGAGGGAGGGTCGCAAGAAAGAAGGCGAGAAGACAACTAACATGGAGCGTTATGGTAGGTACATAACTTCTTAATGTTAAGTTGTCAATCTCGCCTTCATTCTTGCTTGATGGGACCGCGTCCCTAGCACCTCTATCCTGGGTGGCTCAATGGAACAGACTCTTGAGGACTGTAGAGCCAAAACTGGCTCTGTCCCTGGAGGCCAAGTCCAATTTGTAATGGGAAACAAAAGTATGAGGAGTGGCCCAAGTGGCCGCTGCACAAATAGTGTCTAAAGGAAGTCTAGCTTGAAAGGCTGTAGAAGTAGCTAAGCTCCTAGTTGAATGTGCTTTAGGTTTTGAGCACAGCTGTTTTCCCCTGAGCAGATAAATTTCAGAGATGACCGAAGAAAGCCATCTAGACAAGGTCACTTTGGAGACAGGAAGGCCTTTCTTATTATCCGCATAGGAAACAAAAAGTTGATCAGATTTCCTAAATTTTTTTGTTCTGTCCAAATAATATCGGAGTTGACGGTGGACATCAAGATAATGTAGTTTTTGTTCGGCTCTGTCTGAATAGTTTGGGAAAAATACAGGGAGATCAATGGATTGATTCAAATTGGTCTTTGAGGCGACCTTAGGCAAAAAGGTCGGATTAGTTCTCAATGATACTCTGTCTTTGTGAAAAACCAAATAGGGGGGTCGAACCGATAGAGCATAAAGTTCAGACACCCTCCTGGCCGATGTAATAGCTACTAGGAATAAAGTTTTCCAAGAAAGAAATTTCAGGGAACAAGAAACAGCTGGCTCGAAGGGGAAGAATCAAGGATGTCAGCACTAAATTTAGATCCCATTGAGGAGGAGGATTCCTGATTGGAGGCTTTAGCAGGAAAATTCCTTTCAAGAAGGCCCTACAGAGCCTATGGGACATAATATTGTGATCTGCAATCCCGACATGAAAGTTCGAGATAGCAGCCAATTGAACTCTGACTGTGGAAGAAGAGGAGCCTGCATGAAAAATCTCTGCTAAGAAGTCCAGGACTGCCTGAACAGGGGCAGTGAAAGGATCAATATTCTTGGCCTTAGCCCAATAAGAGAAATGTTTCCATTTGCTTGCATAAATCCTCCTGGTAGAGGATTTTAAAGAAGCTACTATGATGTCTCTAACAGGGTTAGAGATCAAAGGAAGCCTGGCTAAGGAAGGAAGTGGAGCAACCATGCTGTGAGGTTGAGAGAAGGGATAGACCGGTGCAGCTGACCGGATTGGTGAATCAGAAGATCTGGCACTGGGTCCAGATGCCACGGCTGCACCAAAAGGTGACGATGGAGGAACGGGAACCAAACTTGTCGAGGCCAGTAAGGAGCAATGAGAATCAATTTGGCTCTCAAAATGGTTGCTTTCTGGATAACTTGAGGGATCAGAGGAAATGGAGGGAAGGCATAAAGAAGTCCCTGGGGCCAATCCTGGGTCAGAGCGTCTCTGGGGATGGCCTGGAAGAGGAAGAGAGAGAAGAAGTCTGGGCATTTGCTGTTTTGGGGAGTAGCAAAAAGATCGCAACATGGACGACCCCATTCCAGAAAAATCTCTTCCGCTATCGATTGCTTGAGAGACCACTCGTGAGGCATGAGAATAGCTCTGCTCAATCTGTCCGCTACAATGTTGGTTTTCCCAGGGATATGCGTTGCTACCAGAAACCGATGAGAGGAGATTGCCCATTGCCATAGTCTGAGCGCTTCTCGACACAAGGGGTAGGACTTGGTTCCGCCCTGTTTGTTGATATACCAAACTACAGACATGTTGTCTGTGTGGACTGCAATTGTCCCTACGGGAAGAAAGTCGTTGAGGGCTTGCAACATTAAAAGCACTGCTCTCATCTCTAGGACATTTATGTGCAGGTGGTACTCGAACGGCTGCCACGTCCCATGAACCATCCTGCCCTGATAATGCCCCCCCCCACCCGATCAGGGAGGCATCCGTGGTGACAGTGGCTACCGGGGATGGGGGTACAAAGTATCTGCCTTGGTGAACCTGGGGAGATGTGATCCACCAAGCAAGATGATCTTTGCAAGTCTGTGTCACCAGAATCTGGTGACGCATTGGGAGTTGTTGGTACGACCACTGTGTGAACAGCATCCACTGAAGAAGGCGCATGTAGAAGCGAGCCAGGGGAAGAAGAGTAATGGCCGCAGCCATGAGGCCTAATACCTTTAGAACCATTCTGGCCTGTACTTTCTTGTTGGCTAGAATGATCCTGACATGACTTTGAATGTCTGAAACTCTTTGATCTGTAAGGGTAGCTGACATCCGAACAGTGTTTAAGTTTGCGCCTATGAAAGTAATAGACTGGCAGGGCAATAAGGATGACTTTTCGAAGTTGATCGAGATGCCCAAATGAGAACAAAGATTTATTGTGTAATCCCTGGCTTGAATAAGCTGATGCCTGGTGGCGGCTGACAGGAGCCAGTCGTCGAGATACGGAAACACCTGGAATCCTTGACGTCTCAGGTGAGCCGTGACCACTGCCATGCATTTGGTGAACACTCTGGGGGCTGTGGTGAGACCAAAGGGCAGGGCTCTGAACTGGAAATGACTGGACCCCAGCCGAAAGCGGAGAAATCTCCTGGAGCGTCTGTGAATTTTGATGTGATAGTACGCATCCTGAAGATCTATTGAGCACATCCAGTTGTCCTTCTGTAAGAAGGGCAGAATTGACTGAAGAGTGACCATTCGGAATCTTGTCTTCCCCACAGACTTGTTGAGTCTGCTGAGATCCAATATTGGTCTCCAGTCTCCCGTCTTTTTGGGGACCAAAAAGAACCTTGAGTAAATTCCGGGCTCTGAATGGTCTGTTGTAACTGTCTGAATGGCTCTTTTTTGCAGTAGTTTTGAGACTTCTAACTCTGCAATTTCCCTTAGACCGGGTGGTACATCTGGAAGGGAATTTGAGGGGTAGAAAGGACTTTCCTCGAAAGGAATTATGTAACCCTTGGATATGATCGACTGTACCCATCTGTCTTGAGTGAGGGAGTGCCAGGCTTCTGGGTACAGTGATAATCTTCCCCGGACCGCCTCCAAGGAGGGACAGCCGGGCAACATCTCAGGGATGCTGAAAGGGCTTGTCAGAGAGAGGCTCTCTGTTTCCCTGGTTTTTTGGACCCCCTCTGCCTCTAGAGCGGCGTCTGTTGTTGTTGCCCCTCTGCCTCTAGGGGTAAACTGACCACGTGAATCGGCGTGACTCCTTGGGATTTATGGAACCACATTTTGCCACCTTTCTGTCCTTTGGGGTAAGGTCTAGAAGGGGTGGAAAAACGGACTCCTACGGCAGAAAGAGTCTTGCCGTCCTGCTCACACCTGGTCAAAGTTTCCTTCACTTGAGGGCCAAACAGAGCTGACCCATCAAAGGGAGAATTTGTGAAGGATGCCTTAAAGGGATCTGCAAAGTCACATAGCCGCATCCAGGTTTGGCGTCTGAGAGCCACACCTGTACCTGCGGCCCTACTCGCTCCATCAGCAGCATATGATATTAGCCGCATGGAGGAGTTTGCAATGGAATTAAGGGTTCCTAGCTGCGAAGCAATTTTTTCCTGAGCCCCTGCAGCTGTAGGATCCTGTACAACATCACCTAGCTCCTTAAGGATATCCCTTTGGAGTCTGGTGAAGTGACATAGGTAATTCAGCGAACGCATAGCAAAGGTCGCTGAGGAAAACATCCGCTTACCGTACCTATCCATGGTCCTAGAGTCCTTATTAGGAGGATGGACGGGTACGGAAGGATCTGCAAGTTCCTTCTTGGTGGCAGCAGCCACCACCATGGCATCAGCAGGAACACCCTTAGTGAGGAATTGCTTATCACACGGGGCAGTAATAAATTTTGAAGGCCTCCTAGGGACTGGCTCTACAGAGTCAGGAGCAGCCCACGCCTTCGGGCAATAACCTGCATAAGGGGTCGAAGGCGGAGACACCCAGGAGGTGGAGGGCCGAGATCCAAACGCCTCTAGGTATACTGACTCATCCTCAGAGGGATTATTGGTGGGCCAGTTTCCCTCTGTCTAAGGAGTTCTAGGATGTCTGAGAAGGAGACATCCTCAGAGGGGATCTTGGGGATCCCTCTGACTCATCTAAGTCAGTATCTGAAGTGATAGACTCAGGGGAGTCTACATGTTTCCTCTTACAGGTCCTCTTCCTAGGAGGATCTCCCGAAACATCAGGAGAATCCTCGGAAGAGGGGATATTCCCAATGGGGAAACCTGAGGCGGAGGATCTCTGGGTCCTGTAGCAAGAGAAGTGGCAGAGATGTCAACAGGCACTATAGAGGGAGGAGCTAAGGGAACAGACTGCTGGCTGATACCTGTGGCCAGCACACTCTTCATCACCTCGAATGCTCCCCTCCCAGGAAGGTCCGAGAGAACCCGTTCAAGAGCTAGGAACTCCAGGGACCACCGAAGGGAAGTCTCCGAGGCAGATGTCGGAGCAGAGCTCACCAAGGCCGAGGCTCCAAGGGAAGAGCGGGTTCGGACAAGGGTCCGATGCCACTCACCCCTCGGAGGAGACCATGGAAGCCCGGCCACGAATCCCTCTAAGGAAGGTCTCAAGAGGAGATAAGAGTAGAGGCTGAAGGAACAGAAGGGGTATCTGTCCCTCAGCCGTAGCAGTAACCATTCGAAGACTCCAACTCCAAGCTCTGGGGTAGAGTTGAAGGAGGAACTGCAATGGGGTGTGGACCAATAGCCGTCTGTTGAGACGGGCTATGTAACATTTGGGCCAGTGCCTGTGACTTAAGTAATCTACTGACCACTCTCTCTAAATCATGGTCAGAAAGCCTGGATGACCTTGAAGATCGGCTCCGATGGCTCCGTTCCGAGAGGAGAGGTGAAGCCGGGGCCGAAAGTATCGGCTCCAAGGAAGGAGACCTAGACCTCTTCCTCGAAGGAGCCATCGGAACCGATGAAACTATTGAACCTGTCGGAGCCGACAATTTATCGGAGCCGACAGGTAGCTTCGATGCATCGGCTCCAGCCGGAGCCGATACAGCCACAAAAGTAACGGTGTCAGAGCCGATCGGAGCCGACACCGATGCCTGAGCCACATGGTGGTCGGAACCGATTGGAGCCGACACCGAAGTGGTCGAACCAGAATCGGCACCGATAGCCATCGGTGCCGAAGGCTTAGTTAAGCCAGAATCGGCTCCAGCCGAGCCGATCTCGACTCAGAACGAGTCGGGCCGAGGCCGCAGGCTTGGACACAGAAGCCTGGGCCTTGGAAGACTTAGAAGTCTTGGATGGAGCCGACTTAGCCGGAGAGCCCTCCGGCTTAAGAAGGCCCCTCAAAATCAACTTATTTCTTCTTTCCTGCAGGACTCTCTGGCTGAAGGAATGACATATAGCACAGGAGTCCTGCAGGTGAAGAGGCCCCAGGCAATACAGGCAAGAAGTGTGACCGTCTGTCAGAGACATTTTCTGACAGCACGAGTCACACTTCTTAAAGCCTGAGACCCTTTCTTTAGACATGGTGTAAACACAGACACACACACCAGTCAAAGAAATTAAATTAAATATACCAAAAGGTATAACTAGAAAACACACACACACACCCTAACAGGGGGGGGGGATGGGATGGGTGAAAGTCTGACTAAAAAAATAAGAAGAGATAGAGAATTTTCTGTCAGAAAAGGTTTAAAACTACTATAAAACTAATAATTACGGGTTTTTTTGTTAAAAGGGGCTAAAATAGCAAAGTAGCAAATCACTTACCAGGAGCTGGTAAAAGGAGGACCTCATCAGCGAAGCGGCAAACGAGATCTGGGTACTTACCGCCTTGCATCATGGGATATGGGGCTGCCTCGAGCTGGTAAAAGTGACTCTCGAGCTTAGCAAGTGCCGAGTCGGAGCCGAGGATCGGCTCCGAACCCATCAAGCAAGAATGAAGGCGAGATTGACAACTTAACATGAAAGGCATTATCCCCACTGGGGCGCTTATCTTTAGAAAGCTTGTTAGATGAGCCCGCTTGGTGAAGACTATACAGACCAAACTCAGAAGAAGCATTCAGACTGGCAGCAAAAATGTTCTCAGACTAGGTGTCTGTACATCACATATGCACCTTACATCTTGCACATAGGACATATGTCTGACATATGATGACAGGAAGGTGAAAAGAGTTTGGTATGATAACCGGACATTAGCCTATCCTCGGCAAGATATCCCAAGTTTAATGAATACTGCAACAATGCTAAAGAAAGATATCACAGCTTCTATGGGTCCTGATGACATACCAAGGTGCCTCCTAAATGGCTTGAAACAGGACTGTCCAACCCATACCTCTCAACCATACCGAATTCCTTGGTAAATGCCGGTTTTGAGGGCTAATATTGGGGTGCCATGAATTCCCGAGTGGCCCCTTTAATTTCCAAATTTCCCAGTTTTTTTTTTTTTTTAGTCATCATGTGCAGGGCATGATGACATCAGCTTCAGGAGGGACAGACCTTAATTTTTTACTTTTGCCGCTCAAAAGAAAAGACTATGGTTGCACTCCTTCGGACTGTTTTTCTTAATTCCTGGCTGGTATGTGCTCTGTTTTCATAGTAACTGCTCAGTCAGTCAGACATTGTTGCATTTATTGCTCATAGCTATAGCTAGAGACACGTTTAGTTTGCAATGATTTACTGGTGCTGTATTGCTTAATTCCTGCCTGGTACCTGCTCTACTTTAGATTAGTAACTGTGCATTTATCTGTTTTACGTTAGTAACTGCGTAGCTAGCGACAAGTTTAGTGTTTAGTTTGTGTATCGCTTACTTTTCCTTTTAGATTAGTAACCTTAGCAGTTGTTAAACATGCCAGCTAATGATCCATTACAGTCGGTTCAAGTTTTTGGCTGCAAAGTAAGTATAGATTGACATGACTTGCAAGCATTTGATTTGAGCGAGAAATGTGTTAATCGGTAGTGTTGGTCTGGATTCCATGTGGACTGTAATGTGCTTTTGTGGAGCTGTGTAAATGCTTTTGATTTTAATACTGGCTTTTATTTATTCATCTGTTATACACAGAAATGTACATGGATTTTGTTTTCTTGCCCCAGACCAATGTGTTTCTAATCTGGTGTTAGCACTTGAACAGGCTAGTTAGGAATTGGAGTAAAGACCCTAAGTGATAGTGATCTATGTATGTAGTACGGTGTTACCATTCCTTTATTATCGTCTGTTTATGTAGTGTAAGAGTACTCTTGTCAGTACAGTGACACCTAAGTAGAAAGTGAGCAGCAATAGGCAGCAGTCAAGTGGATTCTGCTGTCCTCGACTTTAGCAAAATGTTTAGCACGCTTCTCCTTTTCTCGGCTTTTGACACCTTGCTTACTTAGTACTTCTGCTGTTGAATGCTCAACACAGACAGAGAGAGACAGAGTGCCGCTGTTAAAAAATCTGGATTTATATTGGGCAATGGTTTTCTCAGATGATTGCTTCTTAAGGCACTTAAAGAATGATGTATATGCATGCATGGAGTAGTGCACTGGTAGGGTGCCGGATTCTCCCTTTCTGGAGTATGGGGGTGTAGTTTGTTTTATCATCAAATCCATCCATTTTTTGCGCTCCTACAGTGACCAATTTTGACTAAAATATTTATTTGATTAATCAGGTGGTTCTGAAGATGACTATTAGGGTGAGACAGTTACAGTAATGAACACGTGATGTAGATACAGTTAAATTTATAAACAGCCCACAAGCTGTATAGTAGCAGTAAAAGCAAATCATAGTAATTCTTGTGTTAATGATGCATAGATTGAGAAGGGTATTAACAATGTGTGTGACAAGGACTTAGTTGTAGCTTGTGTTTAAGGTGTCATGTAGCAGATTTGTTTCAAGGAATTATGGGTAAATGAGAGTGCAGAAAATATTAGCCAGATTTGGTAGAACAGTAATATTGTCACATTTTGTGAAAGTGACTGTACAGACACCTCTCTGGAAGGAGAGCTGTCAATCTGCCAAAGAGATGATTATGGTTTCAGAGTTTGGACACATTATAGGCAAGGAGTTTATCTTGGGAGTGTAGCTCCCTGGTGGGGGAGTACTAGTTGGTCAGTAGTTCAGGGCTGTGCTTTTTTAAGTGCTGCTAGAAAAAAGTGAGTACATTTTAGCTGCAGGAACTCCATTGGTGCCCTGCCTTGTGTGTGTGTGTGGGGGGGGGGGGGGAGGTGCTGCATTAGAACATTTTCCTGATTTGTAACAACATTGCTCCTGTCCATGTAGTTCAGTAAAGTTGACTAGGAAGCAGATGGGCAATGGCACCTATTTTTTCACTAGCATGTTTAATGAGGTAATATTTGAGTTTGTTGTGGGACCTAGTTTTTGATGGTGGTACTGATGTTGTTGGTAACACCTAGTAAAATGGCATTTGAGTGTCTGGTGTTTTCTCTGAAGATAATACAGTAAAATTAGTTGGGTAAGTAGATGAGATTTTGGACAGAACATATTCTTTGGTGTTTTTATCATTTGAGTAGAAGGTTAGATTGTTGTAGACAGTGTTTGAGAGAGTATTAAGCCTGAGTGACTGAAGGTCATTTAAGGAAGGGGCTGAGAAAATGACTGCAGAATCATCAGTGTTCTGAGTAATGACAGAGGGTCCTTAACCAATGTACTTGTTAATGGATATATTGAATAACAGAGGTACAGGTATAGACCCCTGAGGACTATCTGTGTTCACTGGATGAAATGTTTGTGTGTGAGTGCATTTTGCCATTTGATAAACCTTTTTTTGTAGGGAAGGTAGCTTTTGAACCACAGAATGGTGTCCATCAGGTAGAGAGCTGTCAGAGTTTGGAGCAGTAGTGTGTGGAAGATTGTGACATATAATTTGGAAATATCCAGAAACTTTCAAGGGCAGAGAAGGTTTAATGCTAAATCTATTTTCATTGTGAGACTGTATTGCTTTATTTAGCAGATGTCTATTAGTGTTTGTGCTATAAACTGTAAAATAAGTTTTAAATTAAATCCAGATAATCATTATAGAAGTAAAGCCATATGCACATTATAGTGTTTATGGTAAATGGGGCAAAATAGCCAAGTAATAGGACATTAAAATGGCTGCAGGGGGAGGGCTGTATATGGGGGGGCCCATTCGACCATGATTTTGCAAGGGGGGAAGGGCAGCAAATTCAAACAGCCCCGGAGCACAAACTCTAGCTATGCCACTGATCAGTAGGCCATGGAGAATGACTTGTGGAGGTCCTAGCAAACTATAAAATTCTTTAGCTAAGATTAGAATATTGCCTATGATTAAATGGCTTTTACCACAAAACTCACATACTACATATCACCAAAAACAAAATCCTAAGATTCATCATCTTTTCCCTTACCAGTGAACATCATTGCTACACGTTTAGAAAAAAATGGTTACCATTTACTACAGGGTCTGGGCACTGGGGGGTTATTTTGGCTGTCTGTTCAGTTTAAGTTTGAAAGTTAGTATCCCATAATTCCACTGGAGTGGGCGGGATTAGATAATTATATGTGCACGTTTTATGTTAATCAACGTGCAGATTTGTACCTATTTTTGTGGGCCTTTGTCCAGATTTTTGATGCTTCTAGGTTGAGAGGTATGGTCCAACCCCCTAATTCAGCTATTTAATCTCAGCCTTGGAAATGGGTTTGTGCACATGGACTGGAAGATGGCAAATGTCACTGTGCTGCACAAGTGTGACACCTTTACTGACCGAGGAAACTACAGACCAATTAGTCTGACCAGTCTAATCTGTAAAGCAAAGAAAAGAATTGTCATGAATGCTAAATGCAAAGACATAGCAAATCTACAAATACTGGACCCTAGTCAGTTTGGGTTCATCAAAGGGAGGTCATGCCTGCTGAAAAGTGAAAAAAAAGACAAAAAGTACAAATAAACTTACCATCCACTGGGTAACCAACTGGTTTTCACAGAGGATGCAAGAGAGAAAAACATACAACTGCACCTCTATTCAAAGGCCAGTCACAAGTGGTGTTCCACTCAGATCATACTGAGATCAAACCCGATTGGCATTTACTTCTCAGATGACCAGGCCAATATAAATGAGTTGTGGTTGATCAAGTTTGCAGATGACTGCAAACTTGGGGCAGTCATAAAATCCCCTGAAGACACAAACATTCTCCAGGATGGTCTCTATCAAATGAACAACTGGTATAAGAAACAAGGCTCAAACCAAATGCAAAAAAGTGCATAATCATCTCTTTCAGTAAATCATCCAACCCCGCAAACTACAACAATAACAACACATTTCTTAAAACAGAAACAATAGTTGGGGATCTGGGGACTTATGCAGATAGCAATTTGACCTTTGACCAATATTTGTCAACCATAGTTCAGAAGTAATTTTCTATTGCATAATTTATAAGTAAGGGCATTGCATCCAGGTCCAGAAAGGCTATTGTCTCACTGAACTATGCCCTTGTTAAACCAATCATTGCGTAAAATGATCCCTTTAGTGTGTGCCTGCACATGCTTCTACTCAAACACGCACAGAAATTCCTCACCAAACAAACACAGGGAGTCCACAGCCAGATCATAATCAAGTGGGCCTCTAGGCAGGGTAATGGATCATCCACCACCACCCCTCAGAAGCAACCCCCAGCCATCCCAGAGTCCCAGTACTTGGCTATTTCTTTTCAGTTACCATAAACCCTGCTCAAACCTGTCACTGTGAATACTATTTTCTTCTTTACTTCTACAATGATTAGAAATATTTAAAACTTTTATTCCATATTTTATAGCACAAACACTCATAGGCATTTGCTAAACAAAAGAATACAATCTCACAATGAAAACAGACTTACTAACATGAACAGTAAGCTTCCCTGATCTAGAAACTCACTTTCACTGAAATATCATTGAAACCTATATTCAAAGAAAATGTATCTGGCCAGGGGTGGATTACATTTACCTTTCATCTGTTTTCCCATCACAGGCCCCTTGCACACATTTTTTGAACTATGCATACATGCATGTGTTCTTTGATGGACCATCCTGATTGTATTAAATTATATTCCTTGTATAATACAGCACCACTTGTTAGAGTGTGTTTTAAATTTGCAGGTTTGAACAATTTTCCAGTAAGCAATGAAACAGAATGTATGGCCCAATAAGGGCAAAACTACCCATTACAAAACATTTCAACCACAAAAGGCCACCCAAAGTTCTGTCATTACAATCCACCAATATCAGTGAATATATACAACCTGTTCAGAAGTAAACATCATCTGAATAATTCCATATTAAAGAAATCTATAACTAATGAAGAGGTTGCTGTTGGCAAACAACTTTACATTTCAGTGTTTCACATACAAATTCAGTGTTTGCTGCTCTTGAAGAATAAACTGCCCATGTTACATTAAAAATGTTAAGCTGGTAATATTGCAAAAAGGAATGTCTGTTAAACTGGAAATAGTTACTAGGCATTTCATCCAAGGGGGCACTGCAATATAAGCACTTCAGATACATGATGTGGGAGAAGACCCAAAGTCTTCTGCACCAAAGGCAAATATGTTATGCTACTAAGTTATAGCACAAACACAGGTGATGACCATTTGCTAACAACAGTTATACATTGAAAACAGACTTATGAACAACAGTAAACTTCTCTTGATAGTCAACATTCCTTGACAATTTACAGAAGCTCAACAGTCTTTGACAATTCAGATATGTTGAACAGTCCTTAAGGTGATAGTTTGGCAATTGGTGTAGAGGATTCAGGCTGTAGGGTCCTGTACGTAGGACACAGGGTTTGAGCCTGAACATGTTAACTAATGTGCCCAGACAGACACACAGACAGACAGACAGACAGACACACACACACAGACAGACAGACAGACAGACAGACACACACACACACACACACACACACACACACACACACACACACACACACACACACACACACACACACACACACACACACACACACACACACACTTCCTATTTCATGAATGAAAGACTCATTCCATTCTCCATGTTTGTCCAGAACAATGGCAGCAGCATTACTAAATCCAAAACTTGCATCCACTCCATTTCAGTTTAAATGTGGTGCATCTTGCTAAGGAGGAGTGAGTTCATCTTTAAAGAAGAAATGTAATGCACAAAGAGTGTGTTCTTAAAGAATAAATGTAAATTTTGTGGCAGCCTACCCAACTAGTGAGCCTGGCTAGTTGGTCCCCCAAGCCAATCGACCCTAGGTGACTACCTAGTTTGCCTAGTGCTGGATCCAGCTCTAAGGGAGTCCAACACATGAATTATGGGGACCACCTTAAATCACTCTGTCTATTTTTAGTCTCCTACAGACTGCTAAGGGGTAACCTCTGCCTAGCCTTTAAGACCTCTTCAGACCCTGTTGATGAACCTGTCCACGTCCACAAAAACTCTAGTATCCGAAACACTAGCTCTAATGATTTTAACCTTTCTAGGAATCTAAATAGGACATGCTGAAGAGACAAATACATCTCACAGAGGCTTCACATCCATGTAAATAAAGTATTTATTTATTATTTGACATATGTCAACCAGGTTAGTCTGACTCGGTAAAGACCTGAGGATAAAAGCTCCACAACATAACAAAAAACAGAAAACAACAGTAGATAACAATTGTAAATTACTTACAGGATAATCAGGATTTAACAAAGTAATATGAGAATGGCTAGCACTAACATAACACATTTTTTCTTATGTCAGAAGAGACAAGAATAACAATAAAAAACACAATGTGTTGTCTATAACACAATTTTGCCAAAAGTAAGACCGATAGAAAGCTGCATAATGAGGGCGTATGTGAATACAGGAGGAAATATTATGATACAAGTAATTACAAGCTAACAAGGAAGATAGAGGTAGTGAGAGGTTGAGTGTAGAGTAGCAACGTGGGAGAAATAACTGGTAGTAAGTAGGGGAAAAAAGCAACTTAGTTAGGAAGTAGGCAAAAGACTAGGATAATAGAAGCACATGGGACAACAGTCCAAATTAGTATAGTCTAATCGAATTTTATAGATGTTGCAGCTTAGAGAGGGGGAGAAGTAGGCAGAAATTATAGCTGACAGGAAAATAATTTATGTTGGGTCATTGCAAGGGCATGACCATAACTTGTGGTAGGTATCTTTTAGTGCTATTTTGAAGGAGCTGGTTTTAGTGATAGATCTGCCATGTAGTGGTAATTTGTTCCAAGCATTTGTGACAGAGTAGCTGTAGAGTAGTTTGCCAATATTTTTATTAGGCTTATAAACTTGCAATAGGTTCTGTTTAGAGCTAGAGAGAGCACGGATGGGATTATAAGGCTGGATGAGCGTAGAGCGAGAGGGGCAGAATAATGGATCGTGTAAGACTGAATGAGCTGTGTGAAGCTGGGATAGTAGAATTTAGTGCTGAAATTCGAGCCATTGCAGGTTTTTTAGGGCTATACAATGATGAGTGCGATAGGGTAGATTAGAGGCAAATCTTGAAATTTTGTTATAGGCAAGTTCTAGTTTAGTCAGGAGATTAGATTGGAGGTTTGTGAGTATGGGGGCTGCGTAGAGTAATGTGGGGAGTAGGAAGGCTTGAGCAATGAAGAGTCTGGAGGATTGAGTGAGGTATTTTCTATGTCTGTAAAGGAGTCCGAGTTTTTGATGTGTCTTTCTTATGCATTGCTGAATATGGACATCAAACTTTAGGTGGTTATTGATAGTGACTCCAAGGAGTTTTGTGTGAGGTTCAGTGGAGATGGTAGTGGTGTTCAGCGAGGAGACAGAAAAGATAGTTGTGGAGAGTTCTACGGAGAAATAGAAGTTTAGTCTTCTTAGGGTTCAGTACCAGCTGGTTAAAAGTAAGTGATCTTTTGACAGTCTGAAGGGACTGTTGGGTGAGGGTATGAAGTGAGTAATGTCAGAGCAGAAAATTATTGTGGAATCATCAGCATATTGAATAACAGCAGAGCGTTGGCAGGAGCAGTGAAGGTCATTAATAAAGATATTGAAAAGTAGGGGTCCAAGGATGGAGCCTTGGGGCACCCCAGTTTGAACAGGAAGGAAGGGAGGGAAGCTAGACTGCCATTTTACAATCTGGAATCTGTTAGACAGGTAGCTAAAGAACCAAGATAGTGAACAGTTAGACAGTTTAGTGAGGTTAGTTTGGAAAGTAGTAGTCCATGGGAAAAAGTGTCAAAGGCTTTGGATAGATCGAGAAACAGGCAGAAAACTAACTTACTATTATCACAGGATAGTGCAATGGTATTTATGAAGGATGTAAGAGCAGTGGCAGTACTGTGTTTTGGGCAGAAGCCATGCTGAGAGTGGGTAAGAAGTTTTGCTTGGAGGAGGAAATCAAGATACTGTTTATGGATACATTTCTCCAACATTTTAGACAGGTGTGATAGGATGGCAATTGGTCTGAAATTAGTGGGATCAGTTGCATTACCACCTTTATGAAGGGGTATGACAAATAATTTTTTCCAGATATTAGGCACAGTGTTTTCCTGAATGGATCTATTGAGTAGTATGGAGATGGGGAAAGCAACAGAGTTAGCAGCTATATTTAGGAAATGAGGAGGCAGTTATCCACTGATGGAGAACAAGTTTAACTTTTGAGAGAAAGAACTTTATATAGGTTATGGAGACAGGCTTGAGTGAAAACAGGGTAGAGTGGGTGGAAATAGTGGGTGTAGGGTCATAATGTTGTTATTTTTGGTCAGGGTGTGGATGGAGTCAATGAAGAAGTTATTGAGGAAAGTACAGTGTCTGTGGGAGAGCTATTAGGACAGTGGTTGGGGGAAGATGGGCACCCAGAATATAGTAGTTCGATTACAGATTGCTAGAATTTTGACGGATTGGAGTATGTGCTTTTCAAGTGATTTATGTAAAAAGTTTTGTTTATCATGGGTAACCTTTTTCTTTGTTAAGTTTCGGAGCTCTCTGTAGGTTTGAAGATCAGTGGAGGTTTTGGATTTCTTCCATTTTTTCCATGCTCTATCTCTCTTACTCATAGTTGTTTGGATGGCTTGTGTTAGCCAGGGGGGTAAAATGAGTTTTGATCCTTAGTTTCCTAATGGGGGTAAAGGAGTTAAGTGTTTCTAGAAAGATGTTGTTAAAAGATAGGACTGCTTCCTGTAGTGGGAGATTATAGAGGAAGGACCAGTCAACTGAGGACAGTAAATGGTTGAATGTATCAGGGTTAAAGCTGGAGAGTTTTTGACAGTCTTTGTGAAGTTGGGGTTTATAGAGCTGGGGGGAATGTCTATTAATCAAGGTAGGATGGTGGTCACTAAAGATGTCAAGCAAGGTAAAAGGGTTATAATAAAGATTGGAGTTGAAGTTGTGGACCCATTCGAGAGTGTGACCTGAATTGATGTGCTTGTTTAAATGAGTTGGGTTAGTGATTAGCTGGGAGAATCCAAAGAGGTTTATGGAGGAGTTTGGGGGTGTCAGTATCAAGGGCATTCCAATCAATGTTAACATCACCCATGATAATGATTTCCTGAGAGATGTTTTGAGAGAACCAAGAGAGAAAGTTTTCCAGGGCAGAGATGTTATCACCTGGCTGGATATAGACAGAGACTATAGCAAGCTTCTTATGTGTATTTATTTGACAGTTAGCTTATGAGTATTTCAGCTGGGTGAAAATCTGATGGGGTGATTGAGAGAGGGTGAAGGGTGAGTTGATTAGAGTAGAGAATAGCAACACCCCCACCTTTCTTTTTAAGACGATCCTACCGAAGGATGGGTGGAAGTATTTCAGTGTTGGATATAAGAGGCTTAAGCCAGGTTTCAGAAAGGCATAGAATATCCAGGGTATGTATGGACATCCAGGCATGGAAGAGAGAGACTTTGTTTGAGACCTTTTGGATATTCATAGATAGTAATGATACATTTTTGGTGGGTATGGGTGTGAATAGCTGGGAAGAAGTATTGGGGACAGAGTTCTGGAGGTGTGAGGGGTAAGCAGAGACAAAGGAAGTAGGGATTGGACCAGAGTTAGGACGCATATCACCTGACAGCACAGCAGAATTTTAAAATAAGTAGTCTAACGGAAATAAAGTGGTTGATTTGTAGGTGGGTTTTTTTTGTTTTGGTTTTGAGTGGGAGTGAAGAGTGTGTGAAAAATTTGAATGAATGTATGTATGGTAGAGTTAGAATGAGTAAAGATACATGGGGCTATGGGGAAAGAGTGAGTGGGAGAGGGAGTAGCTAGGGGAGAGGTAACAGTAGGAGAATAGGTACTGCGTGGAAGAGGATGTAGATAGGAGGTGGCAGTAGAGGAGAGAATGAGAGTAGGTGTGACAAAGATAATAAGTAGGGGCTGAATGGAAAGTTTGATTTAAGGATGGACATAGTGTAGCAGACCCTGACCTATATCAAACACAGTCTAGACAAATGGATGGGAAACAGCAAATTTACCCAAGGGTGACACCTATGTTTCTGCTGGACAGAGGATACTGAAATGCTACACAAATTCTAAATTGATTATGTCTTGGCTATAAAAAGGAACAAGTAGCACTTAGGAACTTGCTTGGCTAGGCTTAAAAATGCCCCTCGGTCATTAGCCTAGTATCTTTGTATGTTGCTGTCTCAGTATTGTTCTACAGTGCAGTACTGCATCTGCAACATTTGCCAAAGACTTGCAAATAACAGCATTGATTAGTGTCATATATTTTTTGCCTAGTGTTTCAGTTGTCTCCCACATTCCAAAGACATGTACACCATTTCTGCCTGTTATTATCCCTCATATTCTGGATTAACAAAACCTGAAGTGCAGATATTTGAAGAATAAAAAACATAAAATAAGTCTCTTAAAACAAAACAGAAGAATTAATTTACTTACTGGATTGTACTGCAGACTACTACACTGCTATCTTCCATGATGCTAATGAGCAAAAAAGTGATATGAACACAGGTCTTGCTTCATACTGAAGTCAAAATGATTGCTTAATGGGTGGGGGGTCTGAAAAAGTACCATTATATAACACAGTGAAACAGCATGCACAAATGAGTTGCTAAATTGAAAAAGTATGGTCTAGAAGAACAATGATCTTAGTTCTGTATTGAGGGATGGAGCCCAGTCTATGACCCTGGGTTTGACTAGTGGCTTGGTCAGGAAGGGGTGGGAAGGAGTAACATTTTCCTATTTTGCCCACTTGGGGGGGATTCTACCCATAACTGGAAATTGCATAAATCCTCAGTAATGGGAAGACACTGAAATTGTGAAGCAGATTTACATTAGCATTTTGGCATTGAAGGGGCTGAACCTAACCGCTGTGCTGTTTTCTGCAGTAAGGCATGGGATGTCAGTGGGCCTGCCAATTTAGAGCATACAAAATTATACTCCTGCATGCAGGACACAGTATATGGT
Source organism: Protopterus annectens (assembly GCF_019279795.1). Classification (NCBI taxonomy): domain Eukaryota; kingdom Metazoa; phylum Chordata; order Ceratodontiformes; family Protopteridae; genus Protopterus; species Protopterus annectens. The sequence goes on along the minus strand of NC_056738.1, from coordinate 278,993,676 downwards.
GCAGCCCAACTGATAAGCTCCAACCTTCCTTCACTCATTAACCTACCACTGCTGCAGTTCCAGACCCTGAAATGGGAACATTAAGGGAGCTCTAAAAAAACAGTTTATGGCCAGTTGGAGGTCATGCAAAGTAGGAGAGGGGTAAAAAGAAACAGAAGAACAATGCATACATGGGGGGATAATTCATATTACTGGTCTAGTATCCAATAGTGCTGAGTTCAATAACAGAAGAGCTGTGAAAAGTCAGTAAAGTCTATAAATGAAACAGCAAATGGTTGCATCAAAGCAAGGTGGGGACTATCCTAGGTGAGTGTACGACGAAAGAAAACTGCAATGTTCAGCTGCTGACTGCTGTCATACCTGTAATTGTAAGAACAGATGAGTATTTTGCAGCCCTTTGAATACAAGACCCGGATGACTAGATTTAAAAGAAACTGAGCCAAGTACACAAGGTATTACTTTTCAGCCAGAAATGAAGTCTATATAAATTAGAAGACCAACTACATAACTTACCTACTTTAATGTTTCTAATACTTTTAATAACATTCTGATGTCTGCCTAGACATGTATCTGCAAATATTGTTTCAGTGCTAATGGAAAAGTTAAGATGCAAAGACTAAAACAAGAACTGCCTGGGATTAATTTAAGGCAGCGTTCTTTCCTTTCGCCACACCTACATTGTTTCAATACACACATGTATCAATAATTAGTACTGCTTGGTCAGATTTGTCCTATGAAAGGTAGTGAATACCGAGTTGCTATTGCAAGTGTAAGATGAAATGTAAATATGCTTTCCTAAAGGACAGAATATTTACTTTTATTCATTTCACTGTGTTCTACCACTTCTTGAGACAGATGCAACATGGAAGGTTTCATTTAATTTTATCAAGTGAATGAAGTTACAACTCAATGAGTACATCCACAAGTTGTAACTCACTCACTGCTGTTTCTCATTAAAAATCAGTTTTGGACTGTTAGTGCACCACAAGTTATCTAAAATTTGTGGACTGTGCCATTTTCTCTTATGTTTGTGCAACAGTGGAGGTAGCATATTTATTAAAGGTGGTGTGATTGAAAGAAGTCACCCACATGAAGAGGGGGTGGAAATATCTCAGATTGATTTTCATGACAAGTTGAGGCCTCAAGCAGTTGGTTGCAGTGTTTAAAGTGGTAGAACCAATCTGAAGAGAGCACTGTACTGTAGCAACATGAGATTCTGGACATAGAATTAATAAAAAGATTGTTGAAAGACCTGTAATTTCTACAATAATACTGCTCCTGATGATGGAAAATAAACGGGATATGATGATTTTAAAACAGGGTTATTAAATGATTTCTACATTAATGTTTTTAATAATAACAGCAGCAAGAGCAAAATGGTTGTAATTGTCATCAAATTTCATGCAGCATAAACATCTTTTAGTATTTCATTACAATGATATATGTTGTTGTTGTTGTGTCTTTCGGCTTTTCCCAGTTAGGGGTCGCCACAGCGGAACTCCGGTCCACTAATGATTGGTAGTTGATTTTTACGTGCCGAGTTACCAGCCCTGACGCACAACCTTCAACGAAGGTATGCCCATTCACGCATGTCTCCATGCAGAAGACACTCTAGCTGAGAATCGAACCGGACAACATCTTACTGTGAGGTGACAATGCTACTGCAGCACCACCACCGTGGGTACATTACAATGATATATGTATGTTTCATAAATAAGCACTTAGAATATAAATGTAAGATGATGTTCCATGGAACATTAGGATTCCAGCTTAGACGAGTGCTAAACTGTAAACTTCTTTTAGGAAATACTCTGAAATGTTATTAATTACTGGGATTTATCCAAGATCTACAAATACTCCATAAAATAATGTATTTAAAATAATCATATTTCTCATATGTACAGCATTCATATATGTTTTTATTTAGCTTTACTGCTTGCATTTTAAAAAGCTCTACTAAATTAGACAAACAAATATTTACTAATAATTTAAAAGTGTTGAGGAAGAAATTGCTTTGCAGTTAGACATATATACTACACGCCATGCTATGACATATGCATCTGAATTTAGCTTTATTCATTCTGTTTCATATTAAGAACAGAAAAGTCTTGTCCATTCTCCTGGCCATGAAAATACAGTAGAGGTCTAATTAACTGGAGTGCTGAATTAATGACTCAAGGAACAAATCATTCTATTTATAACCACATTCAGCCACTTCTGTTATTTCTATTCGTTGCTGTTTACAAAACTGGTTAACTGTATTTGAAAATAAGAATTACTTAAATTTACTATCAAATCTCTAAAATATATATATGATTCTCTTTACATGGATAGTCATAAATTACCGTAACCTCTCACTGTAAAATAATCCTGAATGCAAATTGTTGGAATTTTTAAAAGGCTGGGAAGGAAATTCTACTGAATTAGTAGAACAGTGAAAAAGTGGTTGTATACTACATTATTTCATTCAATAGCTAATTATAACTTTAATTTTTCCTTAGAACATATATCATACAAGCTAAGAAATTGCCAGAAGGGTTTTTGCTACTGTCAGCTTTGTAAATCTGAGAAAGGTGATGCTGAACACTTTTATGAATACTAACCCATAATCAAAATTCTGGAAATCTACTGCATACTTTGTGCACTGTACTTTTAAAGAAAAAACATTAATCTAAAGTAACAATAGTAAACACAGTCTATATTCATATTACTCATATATATTAGTTTTATACTGCTAAGTGTGTGAGAATAGCAGACATATGAGAAATAAGGGTCATTTCAATAGACAAGGTCTGAATAATGAACAGTAACTTACAGCAAAAACACATAAAAAATTAAAACCCAGTCAAAGAGAATTTGCATGGCAAACAGAAACATACGACTATAGAATGCTAAGCAGTAGCTTTTCTAATTTTGTTTAAGATGAAAGCCCAACGTTGCCTTTGGAGGAAGATCTGAATATGGACTGTCAGAAAGAATCTGTAACCACTTGGGATCACAGTAACCAAGTCACATTTAACAGTGAAGAACATACAGAACAGAAGCAGGCACATTTATTTCTAAAGGCAAAAATAAGTGCAGATATCTACTGCAACATAATAACGATATAATGTCTTATTTATATCTTTATATATGTCTAGCTCTATATATCTGTATCTATCTATAAATAGACAGATTTAGATAGAGAGATAGATACAGATATAAAATGTATTATCATTGATAGGACTAGTCATTAAATTTCATCCCATCAATGCACTTTAATCACATTCCTATCTATAAAATTTACCATAAAACTTCATGAACATGTTCAGTTCAACCTCCACCCCAACGAAGAATCATGTCCCCCCAGCCCATTAACATAATACTTTCTAATGCTGGCCTCACATAACAGAGGGGAAAATGGAAAATTTGCAGTTGCTCTTCGATATTCTGGAACTCATTAGTACAAGCCCTGCAACAGTGACACTGAATGAGGGGAAAATGCAGATTTAAACATAACTAGTCTGAGATTACCATTTCTCAGAGTATTCTGTTTTCACCAAAGTATGTTGATCTTGGAGGTGGTATGGATACATTTGGAGGTTATGAGGAAGTGGGGGGCTGCATAGGAGTTTGTCTTCCCATAAAAATAAAATTAAAGGAGAACAGCAATGTTCGACATTCACTGTTCTCCTGCATTTTTATACTTACTTTTTCCCAGTCCCAGGACTCACACTCGTGCATCTCAGAATTACAACAGGCAGCTAAAATTTCTATGACTCCATTGTCTGTGATCTCACACAAAGGTGTACCTATGCTTTGATTTAGCACTAGTTTTTCTAAACAGTATTAACACATTTACAGTTGACAACAGATAACTTGATCAAAAGCAGAGACTCCCTATATATATCTATATACATTGTGTGTGTACGTGTGTGTGTGTGTGTGTGTGTGTGTGTGTGTGTGTGTGTGTGCGTGTGTGTGTGTGTATATATATATATATATATATATATATATATATATATATGTATCTATAATACATTTAATATCCACATATATATATATATATATATATATATATATATATATACACGAACAAACACACACACATACACACACACACATAAGGTTCCATTCATTATGTTACACTGCATTTAGTAGAGTTTTTGTGTATTCTGTATTACATCAAACTAATCTGATTATTGTATGCAAAATACACTGAAAATGGATAATCTGCATTTCCATTTTAATGTGTGTGAATGTATGCAGGGGTGCATGTGTGACCTTCTCTCTAGTCTGTCCCTGCCTCAGTTATCACCTTCCTCAGCTGTCAGTATGAGATCACTAATAGTAGTTTAAGGAGTTTTTTTTCTTTTTCCCCCTGTTTTTCCCCCTCAATTTTTAGCTATATACTGAAAAGATGAATTAGTGATTTCTGACTTTTCAAAATGTGTGTTTTATTTTTGTGTGTATATATATGTGTGTGTGCATACCAATACTTTTTGGTTCAAGTATTTCAGCCTGAATTCACTTGCCATAAATATATATTAATACACACACACACACACACACACACACACACACACACACACACACACACACACACACACACACACACACACACATACATACAGGTCCCCTTCAGAAGACTGAAAGTTCAAAAGACTGAAAATCAAAATATTTAAAACTCAAAATATTGAAAATGGAATTTGCCCATCCGGTGTTGTGTGATCTTGGAGTTGGTATATATAATTAGTAGGAGGTGTGGGGGCTGCAGGGGGACTTGCCCCCTGCATTAAAAATGTTTCTGATATTTGGATTTTCAGTTTTTTGAACTTTCAGTCTTTTGACATAGACCCATATACATGTGTCTAATTCCTTACTGACAGTATAACCTGTGTAGGTTAATTAAATCTTAAAATATTATTTCTTTATTCATTTATTGACCTTCTCCAGATGAGAAGTGATTACATTTCATCAATTTATTTCTTAAATGTATTTACTGTTTTTAATACTATGGTTTTCTTCAGGCAGGTCATTCTGATCACCTATGACCTTTTCTATGGAGCAACAACTATCTATGTACTTTCCAAATAAGAATAGGCAGATAGGCACCCTGTATATACAGAGTGGAAATTATGGTGTCTTCCAGTATCAAAGTAGAGAGGAACTGCAGGATGAAAATCCTGATCTTGTTTACTGCTACAAAGTTTGTTTTTTTTTTTACCTGGGTTGATCTAGTATGAGTTTCTGCAGCCCCTCTTTCTTGGGTAACAAAAACAATGCCGAATAAAAACTTTTCTTTCTTTCTCTGTTTGTGATAAGAACATCTAAAGCCTTGTATTCCAGCAACTGTTAAAGAAGAAACCTGACCAAGTGCAACAATTTTCCATGTAAAGCGTACCAAGGAAAATAAGAAACAGTTAATATTTGTGATGTGTTCAAAAATTACATTATCTCTTATCAACCCCTATCTTTTCAGGGAAATCCTTTCTCCCACAAGTGAGGGATTCTCCCACCCACAAAGTTTTCAATTAGCAAAGAGAAAGAATTAACAAAAGTAGTCACAGTTGGAAAGCCCCAGTACTGGATGCTGTGTTAAATGAGCTGGTTCCTTTTCTCCCTTCAAGCCTGTTAATCTTTTTTTTGGAATGTTTTTTTTTCTCTCTTTAGAGATCCACGTTTTTCTACTTTCTGTAAAAGTCCTACTGCTCACTGGGATACTGTTCATAATGCTTAGATTCTGAGGCCTGGGAGTGCTGTTTAAGATGATGAAAAAGAGAAGGCTAAACAGCAAGTTAACTGAAAATCTATTTGAAAATTATGACAAAATAGTTTCTTTCTAGCATTAAGCATGTGCTCATTATTACCCCTGACCACTCACACCTTTTAATCTGTTTAATTCATGGTGCAAGTATCCAAGAAAAACATTTAAAAGAACTTTTCCCCACTATGACTGCAATTTGAGAAAACTTTACTACTTTCTCCGTTTCAGACTCATCAGGAATTACCTCAACTATATTCTTTACTTTGTTTGAAGGTAATCCCTAGTACTGGATCATGTGTTTGTGACAATTCATCAGCCAAATGCTAAGGTATAGATGTACAGACCTTTTATAGCAAGTCTGTGATGCACTCCATATCATTAGAAAAAAAATTAGTTCTTGCAGCAGCTTGCAACATTTAAAACTATTCACAGAAACAACAGCTAGTCCTACCAAGAGGACCTTTATAGACACATTTCTGCTGTTACTGCATCCTGTAGTACCTGTTAAGAAATGCTGGGTACAGTGAGTTAGCAGTCCAGCAGTACCGAGGTGTTACCAAATTTGTTTGTGTCTTTTGGCTTTTCCCGGTTAGGGGTCGCCACAGTGGAACTCCGGTCCGTTAATGCTTGGTAGTGGATTTTTACGTACCGGGTTACCAGCCCTGATGCACAACCTTCAATGAAGGCACGCCCCATTCACGTATGCCTCCACACAGAAGACGCTCTAGCTGAGAATCGAACGGGACAACGTCTTACTGTGAGGCGACAATGCTACCGCAGCACCACCACTGCAGTACCGAGGTGTTACCAAATACACACACAAAATCCTGTGCTTCTGTAGGAGTGGCAGAGAGATTGGGTTCTACTACATGCAAAAGTTAAAAATACATTATCTGGGATGCAGTGAATTCCTTCAATCACTACATGCAAAGCTCTGTCATAAGATTAATTGCTGCTTTTCTTCTCAAAAAAAAAAACAGCCTGTAGAGACTGACAGATAGACACACACAAACACACGTGTGAGTCTGTGTGTGTAATTATAGTTACAAATATGGTTACTGATAAGTTATCAAATGACAAATTTTCAAACCAGAAAACTGCCACCACAGCTGACCAAAAGTGCTGACAGTTGTTCTGTGTAATATCGCTAACTACGGTACAGAGGGGACCAGGGAATTTGCCCTTTCCCCACTGTAGTTTGATCTCAGAGCTGGTATATATAATTAGCAAGTGGTGTGGGGGGGTACAAGGTGTTTTCTTTTGTTTTCATTTTTGATCTGCTGATCAACAAGTTGTTCTCCATCAGTTGCTGTTCGGCGGATGTCATGTTGGATGAATTATCAGGTATCCATATATATATATATATATATATATATATATATATATATATATATATGTGTGTGTGTGTACTTTTGAAGAAGGAAAGTTCACTACTTCGAACTTCAAAAGTACACCCACACTAACACGAAAGTGCACTCTCGCGAAACCGCTCAACCGAACGGGCTAGTAGTCCTGACCTTAGGGTTAGCACACAGGTTAGGGTAAGAGCACAGTTATTAGGGCTATCCCCCTTACCTTGACCTGTGCCCTAACCCTAAGGTCCGTGACTATCGCACCACAGTGGAAGACATTCCAAATCAGGCTATGTCCTCCACTGTGGTGCGATAGTCACGGACCTTAGGGTTAGGGCACGGGTTAGGGTAAGGGGATAGTTAGTAGGGCTATCCCCTTACCCTAACCCTAAGGTCCATGACTATCGCACCACAGTGGAGGACACAGCCTGTTTTTCAATGCCCTCCATTGTGCGGTAGGTTCTGTCTAGTGAGCTTAAGCAAAACTGCACTTTTGTTAAAGTGCAGTTTCGCTTAAGTGGAGATGTACTTTCCCATTTCGAAAAAGTGAATTTTCGTTGTAGGAAAGTACACCCATATATATATATATATAGATATATATATATATAGATATATATATATTATATATATATATATATATATATATATATATATATATATATATATATATATATGTTGCTGCTGTCTTTCGGCTTTTCCCTGTTAGGTATCGCCACAGCAAAACTCCGGTCCGCTAATGATTGGCAGCAGATTTTCATGAACGCTGTGGTGCCAGCTCGATGTTCAACCTTCAACGAAGGCATGCCCATTTATGCATGTCTTTTGAATGCCCACCCAATCGCGGGGAGGACATGCAGACTCCACACAGAAGGCACTCCCCACACTCCAGCCGAGAATAGAACGGGAGAACCTCTTGCTGTGAGGCAACAATGCTACCGCTGCACCACCGCGGAAGTCTATACACACATATATATATATATATATATATATATATATGTGTGTGTGTGTGTGTGTGTGTATCTATATATATATATATATATATATATATATATATATATATATATATATATATATATACACATGTGCACATATAAGCTTATCCTTATTATATTAATATCTGTCTTTTGTTGAAGTCTGCTACAAAATTTGATGGGTTGCACCCTTTGAACTCTGGTTAGACGGCTATGACTACATCTGTCAATTGATTTATAAATGAGCTGCAGTAATTATCTTTAAGAGTATAATCTGTAATGTTGCATTAAGCCATTATTTTTATCAATAAAATGCAAATATACCGATATTGTTACGTACAATAGGGTTTTACCAGTATTACCTACAACCCATTCAATAAGAGAGATTATTTGGCCACAACTGCTCCTCTGCCATGTAAAGCAGTACAGAAATAGCTAGAATGGAATGCGGGTCTACAAACATTGGCTACAACTCAAGTATGTCAAACAAAATTACTTGGTTACATCTCAACAAAATTGCTCTTTAAATATCTAAAGCACTTGAACTGAACACAAGTAAATAGAACTCAGGAAATTCCATGCATACTACCACCAACCATGAAATTAATATTTTTTTCTGACTGTGTTGCTTTGGATGAAGCCTTGACTACAATCCAAATTGCTAGATTCATAGATTTACAGACAGTCCAAAGCCACTGTGTCTTATGACCATCCATGCTTTGCCAATATCTTTCCTCATTCCACACCCTCCTTTTTTTAGAAGGCTCATACCAGTCAATGCCTGAGTAAATCTGTGGGTTTCCATTCCTGATAGGTTCATAGGTTAGTACTAGGCTAACTGCCCTTGCGAGCCATTTTAAGTCTAGACAATTATCCCTTGTGAGACTCAAACCCTACACCTTGTGTTTGTAAGGCAAACACCTTAACCATTAGGCCACCCTCCCAACCCTGATATCTAGGTTATCTTTTTAAGAATCTCACTGCATAACATCCAGGGAAAGTTTATTCTAGAGGTCTTGGAAATTTCAGGTTACAAACCTGTCCCTCTACTATGTTTTATTTATCTATGGGTGAAGATTTAGGTCCATAATTCTTGTGCTCGTTAAGATCTTGGGCGGAAATACAGAGAGTCCAGGACAAGCTGGTCTCTTCTGGAGCAGTAAGTCAAAGATCTCCCATTCAAAGTCTGTACCTTGCTTATTTAAGGTATAGAGCCTACAGTCTTTCTTGGTAGCTCAGTGACATTAGGCCTGTGATCTTTTTGATTTGAAACAACTGGAGTCATTCAAAATGTTTGATATGTTTACTAAGATACACCCTGAAAGTAGTGCTGTACCTGATAATTGGCCTGATTAGTGCTGATTATAAGAGAATGATTTCTTCTTTAGACCTTGATAATATTTGTTTGACAATTAGCTGTACTAAATAAAATTATTTCCTGATAAACCAATGTCATATGATGAACAGAGAGGGAATTATCAACCCACATTCCTAGGTTCTTGACTACATTTTTTCTTGACTACATTGTGGTGTGCTATCTATGCATTCTGATGACAGGTGGGGTTGTCTACCATAAGTGGTGATACTATACTTTTCGGCATTTAGTTTGAGCCCATTTTCAATACACTAAGAGTTTACTGGAAATCGATCCACCAGTGGTTTGATGGTGGAGATGGGTGGCAGAAGGTGGGAGTAAGCAACCTACATGAGCTCACCCATCCCTTGTTAGGGGAAGAGAGGTGGTCTCGCCCACTACAGGACTGGCATCTACTAAACATAGAGAAAGAGAAGTATGCAACATGCGTCATGTCAACTGAGTACACATATTTGGTTCTGGCAAGCCACTTTCCTGTGATTAACATTATGTAGCATATAGTAGAATGTGTACATTCACAGGAGAAGGCACTGCAGACCTTCACATCTGTGACTGCTATTATCATCCATGAAGGAAGGAGTTAAGACTTTAGTAAGAAAAGCCATGATGGCCGCCTGGATGAAAGAGTGAGGTCTGATGGTTTTCAGGCAAAAGTTGGTTAAAAGAACATATAAAAATGTCTTTGATTGCAGAGGAGTAAGCTTCCCTGCACCCTCTTAATGTGGGGGCTGAACACACACAGACACGTACACTGTTTTTATATCCTCACTCAAAAAGAATGACCTCTAAAACAACAAACAAACAAACAAAAAGCTGTATTGCTCTTTCTCTGAGGCTATTATGCACACAGCATGGTTCATTCAGTACCCATTGTACCTTGCATGCAGGATGTTAAATGCCTATGTGTTTTTCTTCACTTGTTGTCAGATGTGTGAATGTTTTACTTGACTATAAGTAGGCTCTAATTTTGCTGATCCTAGAATTCTGAATACTTCTAATTATATAATATTCTTTTTAATCTTTTTAATTTTATAATATTCTTTTTGTAGTGGAACTAAATCACAAGAAACATAGCCAAACTTATTTGAAATAATATTATAATAATAAGCATTAAACAATGCATAATTTAACAACTTTATAGTAGCAAATGCTTGTTGTCTCATTTACAAAACATGTAGAATTACTCTAAAACATAACCAGGTGTCAAAACCAATGGTCTAATATCAGGAAATGATTTATTCTGCACTTGCTTAATGAAATGACAGAATTCTGTTAAGTGTTGTGTGTCTTAGAGGTCCCTAATGTTGCTGAAATGATACTTTGAGATACTCTTTGTCAGGTAACATCACAATATGTTAACATAAACAAGTTCTTCTTAGGGAGGAGGGGAGTGGTCTTCTTTTCCTGTACAATATACAGGCAAACTACAGCTTAGATTTGAGTGACCAAGTCCACTGTGGTCTTGGGAGAGGACTAACTGCTGGACTAGTTATAATAATACCCACATTTCAGGTTCATTTGACAATGTTAAACACAGAAAATACTTTATTAGTTTAGAAATCACTTCACATAGACTTTTTATGGAGAGAGACTCTCAGAATTTATAAAATATACTAGACATTTGAGCTATACAACTTATGCATTTTCTGTCATGGATATAAACATCTGCTTTATGATAGTATAAAAAAGTTTAGGTATCATAATCTGGTCATATGCTCTTTGGTCATGTGAAACTACTTGACCTGTTCCTGAATATGCCTATGTGCTCAAAAAGAATAGTCGTGCTGATAGCAATTTGTGACTTAACTGACGGATACTAAAGCCATGACATTTTGCCATTTATTTCTTAATGACTTTTTCTTCTACCATTATTAATAAGGCAGTTTATTATTGAGGATGGGTGTTTCTGATAAAGAATTGCAGGATGGACGACATTACAGTATCTCTCAAGTGAAAGCATTTCTAATAATTATTGCTTGGTGTGAGACAATGCTCTTGCAAACATGTAAACAAAGCAATTGTAAGTAGGATGTTCCCCACAGCTATATTATGAGGAGGTGGAGTGGCTGAATATCTTTCGTTTGCCAAGATGATCATTATCAAGATTTAGACAAGGGTGTCCTCATACAGGTATGCCATGAACACACAGATAAATGGTTTCCTCTCTGATTTATCAATATGCTCAGTGCTCACGGAGTGCTCATTAAACAATAGCACAAGTTAAGTTGTGAGGGAATGCTTGCTTTGAACTATCCCAAAGCCAGGTGTTATGTACTCTGTATGATACACGCTTCTAGAGCTGCCCATCATTGTGGGATACCTTCCCTAGGCCAAGAAAACATTTTGTAAAGTCAATGCCAGTCTATATATCTATATACATATATATGGACATCTCATAACTTTCCCCTACCATGTTGTTTGGGACTGCCAGGACATTTTTCATTACGTCTCATTCCATTCTATGTCAGGACAATTGTAATACTAGGTTTGGAATTCTCTGTAACTACATAAAGGAGGTTGATACTGGCATAAGTTACATGTGGAAAACCTTTGGGAAGAATGACCATCGATCAGCACTGATTCTGATGATTCAAGAAATATGTTGTTTTCCCACAAATGCCCTTCTATAAATAAGCAAAAAAGTTTTACATTTAAGGTGAGCATTTCAAATTAATACCCAAATACTGAGGTAAAGTCTAGCAAAATGTAAACTGGGAAATTGGCAAGTTACCTTCACTAAGGTGAACATTTCACGTTTGGATTTGCTGTCCCTTAGATTTGATATGAAGATAAATGAGTCTACAAAAGACAATACATGGGGAATATCTTGTTTCAGGTTTACAGATCCATAAATAAAAACAGGTAGTCTTGTACAAACATACAATCTTTGTCTTGGTCCAAATTTATTTCCCTGTCCTTTAATGAAGTGGTTTGTTTGATTATTTGGGCAAGCAGTTCAGTGGGTGAAAGGAGAAAGTAAGCACCTATGCCTGGTGCATTTTGGAACTGGGATGTATGTGGCCAGTACATTATACTCTTACAGCCACGTTATTATATAGGCCATATATTATAGGGTTTGAATTCCTTTAATAAATGCCAATGTCAAACATCGTTTCTAAGCAAAATAATACATAAACAAAATGATAAATCTGAACTGTGTCTGCATATATGCAATTAGTGCTCTTAGAAGGTCTGTCCTAGAGTTCACTTTCACAAAGACTGCTTGATCCTTATGTGCAAGCTTTGGTAAGAAAGGCTGTATCCAGTTTTCAAACAGCAATGAATAAATTTTTGCCATGACATTAAAGAAACAGGTCTGAAATATTCCCTTTTTTGTGTCATTCCCCAATTTGGCAAATAATCCAATCCTCTATTATGAAAGAGAATGAGTATTGGTATATGTTGTGAACATTTCTTGAGTTAGTGGATCTACTATATAACACAAGGGATGTTTCTATGAGTTGGTGGCAAAGCTTTCTGGTCTTGGTGGTCTGCCACATGCCATATTCCATAGGGTTGCTTTGAATTCTGCCAGTAATATATGATTACTGATTGCTTCTAAATTCATCTGGATTTAAAGCAGTTAAATGTATATCTTACAGGAAGCTTGCAATTTGTTTTATAAGTTATCATCATCCTGAGTGGTACCATGATATAGATATGAATAAAAGACCACAGATTAATTCTTTATTACTGTAGGTATATTGACTGAGGTATTTAATTTGGATATTTGGATTTTTGCCTCTTCTTAAACCTATATGCCAGAATGTTCCCAAACATATCTTATTCTGTCCACACCTGCAATTTTCCTATATTTAACAAGAGGTGATGTTCATCTTAAGTTTATTAAATGAGCATATCAGATGCTTATTCCCAAATTTGATCCAGTGGCATTTCTGTAATGCCATTTCTTCTTGTGCAACTGATCTTTCAGCACAGAGGATTAAGGCTGTGAAATGTTAGTGGACTGTTTCCTGAAGTATTGTTTGATTCCTTCAGGCTCCATTTGCATACTTTATGACTTTGAGCAAGTTACCAGATTGTGCTCACAGGTTTGAAAAAGATTCAGTGTTTGTCAATGCTCTAGATCCAGGTTAACAAATACAAATAAATAACATTAGATAAAATGTATTTACTTAGTCCTTAGCTTCTATTACCCCTACAGTATTTTCACTTTCAGCTGGTTATTTGGATTTTGATGAGGAGCAAATGGCCTTTACATGGAACTTGGAACACTTCTACCAGATATAAATTGGAAGTGAATCAATCAAATTGGGGCTAATCTATCTCTTGACATAAATGCTGCAAATATTGGATTGACTCTTTATAATGTGAGGTTAAGGGTCTACTTTCCATTATAACAGCTTGTTCTTGTGTTTTTACATGATTCGTCTTAACAGGATAAAAATAGATATTGCTCTCTGGTTAAATGCTAGTGTCCTCAGTGGAGTCTCTCTTTTTTCACCCGCCTGCAAAACTCTTGGATCATATCTGTTTCACAGTAGGATCGTTATTGTTTATAAATTGATAAGCCAGCTTAGCCATTATGGATAAAGATCTTGAGCCTTCACTGATACCTTAATCTAGTACTATTTCTGAAGTGTCCATCTCTTGAGTAACCTCTGAGTCTCGGACATGTTGCTAGTAAGTTGTACTTATTTGAGAAGAGCTATCTACTGAACTCTTTATGGAATAAATTCTTGGGACTGCTAGCATTGGGTCTTAGATTTTTCTGGTGGTTTGGGCTCATGGGTAGCACAATTTAAGAGGGATCTGCTGCTGACACTGAAGAAATTTTTCATAATCATTTGTTACCCTAGACTTGCCTAGGGGCTGTATTGTTCACTGTGGAACCATTGGTAGTTAATGTCTCTGGCCACTAGACTCACAACTTCTTCAGTGTACAGTTTCACCTGCAAGTACATCATAGCATTTTCAGGAGAGTAAAATGAGGATTGTAGCAGGGTACTAGCATGTCATCTTTTTTATGGAATTTTCCTGATAAAATTGCACTTCTTACTCTAGTAACACAAGGATTATCCCCATTCTTTTAAATTCTCTAAATTACACTGCAGTCTAAAAGCCAAAACATTAATTGTAACAGGGGTAAATGTCCATTTACTGTGAGTTGAGGGACTGATTTGTTCATTCAGCTATAATGGTGTGTTGCAAGTTAATGGCTTTTAGCAGCTGTTCCTGCAGGAAATTTACATTGTTTATCTCTTTTACCACATTTTTATCCCTAATGGGTCCAAGCTATTCCTGTCTCTCCAAGTCATCTATGTTCAAGTAGAGAAAATAGACAAGTGGTACTCCCTCATGATGGTTTGAGTCTCTCATATTTATGGGGAATGACATGCTACAGTTGATTCAAGATAAGCAATTTTTCAATCCATTTTCCTGATTTCACTAAAAGTTCGGTAGCATGTGCTTTCAGCTTGTCTTTACCCTTTAAAACATAATTTAATAAAAACATTTGCCCATCCAGCATGACTTCCACTGTTACAGCTTAAATGATTCCACTAGGCTACTCACATTATTGCCATACTTCACCTATCCCAAATGCAAATTCATTCATTTTTATGCAATCTAGTTATACTTTTCTGGATTCCAAATTTTTGTTTGGAACCACATTCAGAACAGCAATTATCTCTTGAACTTAATAGGAGGGTAGTATTACTTGATGACAGAGTTGTATTTATCATGTCCTGGGAGAGGGACTAAAGGTAATTATGCTGCCATGTTACAACCTACCACCCTGATATTCCTTTTGTATAAACATGTCTGCTTCTACACTGTATACTTTGCAAGAGAGTGGAGTCAGCCCTGATGCCACTGCATAGTTCAAAGACTATATATAAAACTGTTTATTAGAGAAAAAGATAGGACCTACTTTTTCCAACAGTTCCCTCATTCACTCTGGTGTCCCATGAGGCTCCAGTCTAGTACCTCTTCTATTCTCAATGTCCATCAACAAACTTCCACTAGACCTGCCTCATTTATCATGGCTACTTTATGTAGATAAGGTCATTTATAGGTTTGATTCCTCACATCATGTAACTGAAAATCAACTTCAGCTACAGCACTGGCTAAACTCCAACAAACTAATCAATGCCAAAAAACAATACTCATGTTATTTGGCACAATAAAAATGATCACAATTCCCCAATCCTTCATTATCTTTGACTGTGATAATCCCTTTATAACCAGCACCTTCTTTAGATATTTGAGGATCAGTAAACTTCAGTGAGCACATAGAAAAGTTGACAGTAAAGAGCAACAATCTCCTCTTCTGGGCCAATAAAATATCTCACAACCAGAGATGGATGCTAGAGGAAAAGGTATTCTCCTTTTTCGCCTTGAGTATGGTCTCTTCTTGTTTGCATTAGCCTCTGTCAAAAACACTGCCATCTTTCAGATCCTCTTCAGTAAAATATGATGATTTTTAGCTAACCCAGCATGCAATGACCACCACTCTTATTTTTCAAAGACTAAGTGGCTTCCAGTACAGGTCAGATCAAATCATCTTCTTGATTCATTTCTCTTCAAAATATTCCAGCTTGACACCTCCATCTCTGTCTCTTTTCCAAACATTTTACTACCACTCACACCTATAACCTAAGAAGCCAAGCCAGAGCCAGTCCTTTCCTACAAACCCCCCCTCTTAGACTGCATTGTACAAGCCATTACTTATCTATACTGGCACAAAAATATGGTAGTCACTTTCTCCTGATTTAACTGATAACACAAATACTCCCTCTCCAGGCCACAGTTCAAACAATGCTTACTAAAGCAGTTTGAATCCAACTGTTCATCTATAGGACATGTCACAAACTGATATCACCAACTGCACAATACCGTTACCTCCCATATATACCTTATCCGCCATGTGATTCAGCTTACCACAATGTTGCTGTTCTAAACCTACTACACATAACATAATCCCCTCTTTCATCTTACCTATCTTTATTAGCTTTCCTAACCTACCAGCAACTACCCATTTATCCAGCATTTCAGCTTCTCATGCAGTTCTTACTTTCCACTCCAGTTATGCAACTGTACAGATATATGGTTTATTAGATCTTCTATGTATATATTGTTTAGTATATGCTTACTCATAAATGTAAACCATTGTTATTTGTATAGTTTACATTATTTTGTAACATTATAGCTCTGCAAGTACAAAAATGAGAAAAAGGAGTTGTGGATAGATGGATGGATATAACCTGGGCTGAGACACTAATTGGTCATTGTTTGATCCGTGTTTTACCCTGGTAAACACAATTTAAATAAACAGACACTTCACTGCGTTATGTCTCCTTTTATTATTCTTATCCATCCTGCCATTTTTTCTACATTCAATATCCACTTGACTTCTACTCGACACATCCATTCATCCATACACACATATAATCACTGCTTATCAATCTAAAATATTGTCAAAGCAAATGTGTCCTGTAGACCTTGGAATAGTGTATTTACAAGGTCAACAAATGTATGTATAAATAAATCAGTCAATCAATAAATAAATAAAGTGGCTAGATCAATTTCAAATTACGCAAAATTCTAATATACTTAATATTAGATCAAACAGCAATATAAACACTTGATGGCCATTTTGGCAAAGGTGCTAGGGAATACAGTCATTAAATCTGTGTGTTTTAGTCATGGTTGTTGTTGTTGTTGTGTCATTCGGCTTTTCCCAGTTAAGGGGTCGCCACAGCGGAACTCCGGTCCGCTAATGATTGGTAGTTGATTTTTACATGCCGAGTTACCAGCCCTGACGCACAATCTTTAACGAAGGTACGCCCATTCATGCATGTCTCCACGCAGAAGACGCTCTAGCTGAGAATCGACATGGACAGCGTCTTACTGTGAGGCGACAACGCTTTTATTCATGGTATGTAACAAAAAAGTATAATTTATCCAGCGTAACCTTGTAGCAGTTGTGAAGCCTTGCTGCCCAAGGTCATGTGTTCTACTGACTGTAAAGTTTACTGTAAAATTATTCCATTCATCAATGATGCCATAATTTTAACTTTATCTGAGATCAGTATAGACCCCTCAGTGGTATCACTATCATCTTTCTTTCTTGCTTGTAAGATTGATTCAGGCTTAAGCCAACACCCTCACAATCAGATAGAGCACATGGACTTTTGTCTAGTGACTTGACAGCTTGCATCAGGAAATGTGTAATCTAATCTGCTATGCATGTTCCCAGCCTGCCTCATTTGGATAGTAAGTCTGAAGTGAGTGCATTCACATTTTGTGATATGTCATGTTGTAGGCCAGTGTCTACCTTTGAAATACATACTCTCACTCTCCTAAGCCTTACTAGAGTGAAGAAACTACAACTGCCTTTGTCAGGTCTTCAGAAACCATACCTTATATCAATTTGCTTACATGCTTAGTCCGTTTTATTTGCATTCCTGCAATCAGTTCTCATAATTAATTTAAGGGAGCATACTTGTACAAGGGCTATTACCTTGTCAACGTTAGACCTTGGAGTTCCTTCAGAACTCTTTCTGCTATGAAGGAACTTTAACAGTGTTATCTGTGCCACTTTTACTGCCCCTGGTAAATTTCTCTTCTCTTTCTTTGCAATTTCTGATTATAAATATGTAATATTTATCCTAGATTTTTAGCCATCATGTTTTGTCACCCCTTCCCTTGTACTTTTTCTTTGCTCCCTTGTGGATCTCGCAACAACTTAATGCAATGTGTTTTATAAAGCAGCAGTCAGGGATTTTCTTGTTTTCTTCTGCATCATTTGGTTTTATTTGGAATATGTCTCCTTATTCTTTATATAGGCATATAGATACATACTGGAAGAGAAAGACTGAGAAACTGAATGAGAAAAACAAAAGATTTTACAAATCTTTTGTTACATTTATTATATATTTTTACACCATTATTTTTAAATAAACAAATGTTTTGATATACTTTGTTGTGTTGCTTTTTCTTTGGCAAGGACTATGTGAATCATTGCTTATTACTCTGCATTTATAGTTTGGCCCTTTAAAGAATACTACAGTCCTTATTAATTAACCAACTACCAAGGAAATCATTTTATGCACTATTTAATGGCTCCGTGCTAGGACCATTTTATTTTTTTGAAGTCTCTTGTGTGAGATGAAAGCACTCCTTTTATATTTTCATGTTATTTTAATAAATTAATTCTTGGACAATTTCTGGAACCTTGTTTGGCATTAATTTTCTTTGGTTTCAAGCTTATCTGGTTGACACTGCACCATTTTGGGTCTTTTCTAAGAAACTACTTTCCTTAGAATGAGTCTCTCTAAACCCAGTGTATAGGACAATACAATGGAGAGGGACATTCAATCTATACTCAGCAACATCAATGAACTTTCTATTAAGATGGATAAACCAGAAAGGAAAATAGACAACATTAGGGAATAATGTAAAAAAAAAAAAAAAAAACAAGTAGAATACAATGAGTACATTATCAATAAGATCATATAAAGTATTCCAATTTCAATTGGAATAATTCTCAAAAATTAAATATCTTGGTATCATCATAACATATAAAAAGTAAAGCATATAAGTGAATTTTCAACAAGTTATTGATAAAATTATAACTCTAGTCACAAGCTGGAATAACTTTTCTTTACTATGGAAGAACATCTAATGTTAATTATAATGACAGTTCTCCCCAAAATATTATTTGTTAAATAATCATTAACATTGTCTCCACCAAAAATAAATTAATAAAAAAAAGTAATAACATTCTACTTCAGTTTCTTTGACATTCCAATAAACCAAAAATTTATTTTAATTGACACACAAAATTGTGGGATAATGGTTAGATAGGATTCCCTGATATTCAATGATATGCTACTTCAACTATTTTAAAAATCATTCTTTGTGGTTAAATTCATCATATAAATCAAAATGGAAACTAATACAGCAGGTAATATTATCTAAAAATAACAAACATATTACTACCTGTCATAAGCAAATCATTCCTAACAGTTTTGCCTAGCTACGAAAAGATTAATGTTTAAATAGAAACATTTCTTCTAATCAAATTCACTATATGCATAATATTATTTCTTCATATATTCTAAGTATTTTATTAAAGACCTAATATTTTCAATTTTTCCAATAGCATATACAAATAAATGCTTAGAAACTCAGAATTTCACTAGAACGATAAATCATAAAGAACAAAAGAATTTAATTTACTGGCATCAGTTTTTAAATGGAACCAAAACACATACTGTGGAAAACTTTATGTCTAGATACAACTGTAATTCTAATAACTGGTCAGTACTAGAAATATGTAGAGAGTGTGTAAACTCAAAAATAAATAAGATATTTAACTTGGATAAAAACTCTTTCCTCCAATACTGGAATTCCTAATGAATATTAATAATAAAGCGATGGAAAATAAGCCTTACTTATCACATATTTATAGAATTCTTTAGACTTCTACTTAGATAATACTTTTTGAAATTATTCCACAAAAATTAATAATGGAAATTTTACTGATTAAGATAAAAAAAAAATCATTAAAGTCAATAGAAAAAAATAACATCCTCTTTATACTGGAACGTTTTCACCTGGAAATTCATGCACAGATCATTTGTTATACCTAACAAGATTAAAATTATGTACAAATCAAGAGGAATCAAATGCTGTAGATGTAATTCTGAGGTAAAAGCCAAATGGCTACATATGGTATATGAATGTGAGGTTATCTCCCCTTTTTGGAAAAAAAAAATAATAATTTTATTCAAGCAGTGTGATCTGATAGATGTAATATTTCCAAGTCATTGTTTTTATTTAATGCCACAACCCCTGGAATAATTCTAAGGACTCAGGGGCCTCGTCTTTGGTCTATTCTAGCAATAGCTAGGAAATAACAACCAAGTATTAGAAGAGCAAAACTACTCCATCTAGTACTGAATGTCTTAGTATGGCAAAATTGTATGTAGTAGTGAACTACATATCATTAGGATGAGAACTTCAAATATTACTCATTCATTTAAGTTGTGGCTAAAATTTAAAGATATGCTTGAAAAATATTAACTGTTGTTATTTTGTATTACATTTGTATATTGTACAGCTGTGGATGTATGTAGTTATTTGTTTTATTTTACTCTATTTGTTCTTTGTTATTAAAATAAAATAAGTTTTTCGAAAAAAATATTGCATTACATATTTTCATGGCTTTATAAATATAATGAGCTTATCAGGACAATGCACATAGTTTGAGTATATGTACAAAAGAATCTGATCCATTGCTATTTGTGCATTTCTAAATGATTGCATACTATTCAGTAGAAGTCCTTAAACTCAACAGAAAATATCAATATGTATTTTTCTGTCTGACATTATCTTTCAAAGAAACTGTTATTTATTACAAACTAAATGACCATATTTCTCCACTCTCCAAGTCAAACTCAAAGTAAACTTTACTGTCATACAGATCAACACAGAGGAAAGCATTACTGCACGGAATTTAGATACTTAGGCACATACCATATGAATGACAGTTTACAGAAGGAAGATAGGTTCAATTAATATAAAACTGAAATTAAATTAAATAAAAATAAAAAAATAAGATAAAGTAAATAAAGTAAAACAAATTTGAAAGCTCTATTTACATCAGAAACACAATTTATTTATTTATTTTATTTATTTTTACATTTGTTTAACTGGAAAGTCCGACTGGACACAGGGCCATTTTCAGCAGAGGCCTGGGGAAAAAGCTCCACATTACAATACATTACATGAGAGTAAAAAGAAATAGAACATACATACATATGGCATATATACACATCAGGACAACATGCTAGTGATTAACAAACATACATATAGCCTATATACACACAACAGGACATCATGCTAGTGATTAACATTTCATACGGTAGACAATCAGAAGTACATTTTTTTTCTTTTGCAGTTATAGGTTTTGTAAGGTAAATGTATACGGGTTTGGAAGCTTTCAGGGGAGAAACTGTTTATACATAGCTGTACCCTGACAAATTATCTTGGTATGGATTAGCCTAGTGAGTGGCATGAGCATAGCCAGTTACTTAGATAGTGGGTTTTCAGGAGTTTTTTGAATTGACTAAAGGAGGTGGTAGAAGTTATTTGGTTTGGTAGTGTGTTCCAGGTTTTGGCAATGGTGTTGGCAAAGAGGGACTTACCAGCTTCGTTTTTATGTTTGATGACAGTTATGAGGTTCTGGTTACTAGATCTTAAGGCTCTAGAGGGAATGTGGGGCTGAATTAGGTGCTGAGGTGCTGGAGTTATTTTAGGAAGTTAGTAGAGTTTGTGTGCTATAGAGAGTTGACTGAGTAGAAGTATATGAGGCAACTCAAGCCAGTTGAGTTGCTTAAGGGATAGACAGTGGTGGGACCTATATAAGGCTTCAGTAGCAAACATGGCAATCTTGTAGCAAGATTCCATTTTATTTAGATCAGTTTGGTGGAGATTGGTCAAGATGGGAGAGGCATAGAGGAGGGTGGGTAGAAGATGAGTCCTTGCGATGGTTACTTTGGTGCGTTTTGTCATAAACTGTTTGTTCCTGTAGAGGAGACCAAGTTTTTTATTAACTTTCTTAATGGTTTGTGCTATGTGGATGTTGAACCTCAGGTTATTGTCTATTTCTACGCCTAGCAGTTTAGTGTGTGTGGTTGGACTGATTTGAATGTTTTCTTTGGAGCTAATGGTGAAATTATTATTTAGGGGAGGAGTTCTGCCAGGGCTGAAAAGAATTATTATTATTTTTTTTTTGGGATTAAGAAGTTTGATGTTAGTGAACCAAGTTTTGGCTAGGGTGAAGTTATTTTGGGTAAGGGTTTGCAGTTCACTAAGGGTAGGGGCAGCACATATGAGGGTAGTGTCATCTGCATATTGTACTATTGAGGCAGTGGGAGAGGATGAAGAGATCTGATTTGTAAATAGACAGAACAGCAATGGGCCAAGGATGGATCCTTGAGGGACTCCTACGGTTACTGCTAACAGGGGGGACAATTGGTCCTGATATAGGAGTGCTTGCTGACGGGCAGATAAGTAGCTGTTGAACCATGATATAGAGGAGGGACTTATATTTAGGGTGGATAGGTTATCAAGAAGCAGACTATGGTTTACCATGTCAAAGGCTTTTGATAGGTCTAAGAATATGGAAAAAAACAAATAGACCCTTGTTTATGTGGTGGTTAACTGTGTTGGTGTATGATAGTAGTGCTGTCGTGGTGCTATGGGAAGGTCTAAAGTCATGCTGGGATATGCAGAGTATGTTGTTATTCTGTAGGTACTATATTAGTTGAGTATGAACAAGTCTAACATCTTGGATAAAGGTGATAGGATTTCTATTGGGTGATAGTTGGTGAGCTCTAAGGAGTTGCCTCCTTTGTCCATTGGTATTATATATATGATGTTTTCCATGAGGTGGGGACTTTGCATTCTGAGAGAGATCTGTTTATGATAACAGACACAAGATAGGCTATAGCTTCAGCTGAGATCTGAAGGAACTATGTTGTCAGCTTATCAGCTGCTAGAGTGGTTGGTTTAAGTTTACCAAGGAGTTTAGATATTGATTTGGTGGATACATAGTGGAGGTGAAAACTGGGGCTATTGCTTTGTATATTGGGGTGGGTTGGGGTAGTTATTGGTGTGGGGCTGCTAGTACTATTTTGGGCATTTGCAAGGGTCTGGACTGTTTCGGTAAAGAATTTGTTAAATTGAGTAGGAATGTTTTCACAGTTATTTGGAAGCACAGGGATTGGAGTCGTGGACTTCCCTGGATGCAGTATTCCATTTATTGAGGCCCAGAATTTCTGTGGGTTGTGAGCATATTTTTCTTGCATGCTTGCATAATAGCTGGATTTTTCTAGTTTGATTTGTTTTTTGGCTTTGTCACGGAGCTCTACATAGTTATGTCTCAAAGTAGTGGTTTTGTTTTCCTGATATATATTTATTATTATTTATTTATTTATTTATTTTACATTTGTTAACTGGGATGGTCCGACTGGATACATGTCCTTTTTCAGAGGAGGCCCGGGGAGAAAAGCTCCAACAGAGTTACATTGATAATTAGGTACAGTAAATGAGCTGAAAGAACTTAACAAAAACATAGGCTATTTACATACAAGTACAAGACTGCCATTACTATTTCTGAGATTACTACAAATGTAACATTAATAACATATTAGCAAGGACGGTAGGCAGTATAATGACATAGAGTTAGACAGGATACATATTTCTTTATCACAGTATACAAAGTACTTATCATCTTAGCTAGTTGTTTATGTTTTAGTTAATGGCACAGAGCTAGTCTGGGTTTGAGCAAGGACATAGCCAGTGTGACTTGAAGTGGAGTTTTAGACTATTTTTGAATTGACTTACAGAAGCTGCAAGCGTGATGTTATTTGGGAGAGAGTTCCATATTTTACCAGTGGTGTTGGCAAATAGCGTCACCACCTAGGTTGAGAGATTTAGTTGTTTGGACAAGGAGTCTGTTTGCTGAGCGAAGGCAGCTTAGATTGGAGTAGGGAGTCATTAAGTTTTTTAGTGCTGGGGTATTCTCAGGTTGTTTAAGGATTTTGAAGGCCTCTATGAGTTGGGACTGGTGAAGAAGGTGTGGGAATTCTATCCATCCAAGCTTTTTCAGGTTAGTACAGTGGTGTGTTCTGTAGGGTAGGGCCTGTAACGAACCTGGCAATGTGATTATAGCAGGATGAGAGCTTGGCCAGATCAGATTTGTTAAGGTGAGTGAGGACAGGAGAGGCATATAGTAGGGTAGAGAGAAGGTGAGAGAAGATATACAACAAATACAACAGCAGGAACAGACTTAGAAATATAAGGATATGCAAAAAACAGTACTATAATAAATATGAGAAGCACACATGTAAACATACTCACCACCAATATATACCATAAACTTAGACTTGACAGTTTTCCCAGTACAGTGAGAGAGACGTATGAAGTGAGCTATTCAGAGAGTTTATGCAAACAGTAATGATACTGTGTACTGCACACAAATGTTTTACCCATGTAACACATTAGGATACAGGTTTGTTGTTCAGCAGTCTGAAAGCATGTGTGAAGAAGCTGTTAGAGAATCTGGATGTCCTACATCTAATGCTTCTGTAGTGCTTCCTTGCTGGCAGGAGTTTGAACAGTCCATGAGCCGGATGGTGTATATCCCTCAATAGTTTTTGGACTCTGCCATAGCATCTGTTTAAATATATGTCCTGTAGGGATTGTAGGTTGGAACCAATGATTTTTGTGGCCTGTTTAACAATCTTATCCAGTGCCTTCCAATTGGCTTGAGAACAATTTCCGTACCAGACAACAATCTGGTTCAAAAACTCACACGTATCAATAATGGCAGATTTTAATAGTCTGAACTCAAACAAAATAAGAAGTTATGTACTCACCATAACGTTCCATCTGAGTAGGTGACTTCATTTGTCTGCAACCTTTGGGTCTTGGATCCGAACTCGGATCTGAGCCGGCAACTTATTTCATAGCTTAGAGATCCGAGCTCCTAGCTCCTCCCCTTACCCATAATCCCCTGCCAACCCTGACTGACCTCAGATCAAGTTTGCCCGTATACAAAAAAGCCGAAGGCTAATACATCCCAAAGGATATAATAGAAGGACATACAGGAACAAGAAAATTTCTGAGGGCCAGGGGGAAGGAGGTGGGGATGGTTGCAGACAAATGAAGTCACCTACTCAGATGGAACGTTATGGTGAGTACATAGCTTCTTAATCTGAAGTAGGTACTTCATTTGTCAGCAACCTTTGGGACAGAGTCCCCAGCTACCTGAATCTTGGGTGGCCATCATGGAAGGATGTTCCAGAACACTGCAGAGCCAAAGGACGCTCTCCCTCTGGAGATAATGTCCAGCTTATAATGGTTGATAAAGGTATGAGATGAGGCCCAAGTGGCCGCGGAACAAATATCATCCAGTGGAACTCTAGATCTAAAGGCTGCAGAGGTATATACAGAATGAGTAGAGTGCGCACGAATTCCCTGAGGTGCAGGCCTCCCAGAGGTGTCATAGGCCAAGAGAATACACTGTGAGATCCATTGTGACAAAGTGATCTTAGAGACAGATTTACCTAGGTTAAATTTGGAAAAGGAAATGAACAACTGGTCAGATTGCCTATGACCAGCAGTCCTGTGAATGTAGAAGCGCAGTTGTCTGTGCACATCTAAGGAGTGAAGTTTGTATTCTCCCTTGTTCTGATACTTAGGGAAGAAAACTGGTAGGTTAATGGACTGATTGATATTGGCCTCTGAAGCCACCTTGGGAAGAAAAGAAGGATTGGTCCTGAGGTACACTCTATCCTGATGAAAAGCCAAGTATGGGGGTTTCACGCAAAGGGCCTGAAGCTGGGAAACTCTTTTCACCGAAGTAATAGCGACTAGGAGCGCCGTTTTCCAAGAAAGGTACTTAAGATCGACCGAGGCAGCTGGTTCAAAAGGGGGAGCTGTTAAGGCCTGTAAAACTAGAGCTAAATCCCAAGGGAGTACAATTTCCCTGATAGGAGGTCTGAGCAAGAAAGTACCCTTGAGAAAGGACTTACACAATTTCGCTGTAATCATGGGGCCCGATTCATGCCTCACATGTTAATAAGAAATAGCTGCTAGTTGAACCTTGACCGTAGAGCAGCTATCCCCCTGATGGAAGAGACCTATAAGGAACTCCAAGACAGATGGTAATGGGGCTGTGAAGGGGTCTAAGTTATTATTCTCTGCCCAGATGGAGAAGCATTTCCACTTACTACGATAGACTTTCCTAGTGGAAGGTTTATGTGCTGCTACGAGAATGGCTTTAACCGGTGAAGAGATTCCGGGAGTCCTGACTAGGAGTGGAATTGGAGCAGCCATGCTGTCAGCTTGAGGTTGTCCAGATTCGGGATCGGGAGGTCTAGGGGATGAGATATTAGATCTGGGAGGTGATCTAGAATCCAAGGCGGATTTTCCAGGTGAGACCACAGGTAGGGTAACCACGTTTGACAAGGCCAGAATGGGGCAATGAGGATCATCCTGCTCCCCAACCGACTGGCTTTCTGTATGAGTTTCAGCATCAGGGGCAGAGGAGGGTAGGCATAAAGTAGACCGGGGGCCAAGCATGCACCAGAGCGTCTCTCGGGGATTCCCCGATGGGGGGAAGTAGAGCGAAGTAGCTGTTGCTTTTCGTATTTGAGGGAGAGGCAAAGAGATCGCAACAGGGTTGCCCCCACACGGCAAAAATTTGCTTCGCTACCTGGGGGTTGAGAGACCACTCGTAAGGGGAAAGGAGGGTGTGGCTGAGTCTGTCCGCCAGTATGTTGGACTGTCCCGGAATGTGCGTTGCAACAAGAAAGCGGTTGGTAGAAATCGCCCATTCCCACACTCTCATGGCCTCTCGACAAAGAGGATAGGACCTGGTTCCCCCCTGTTTGTTGATGTACCAGACCACTGACATGTTGTCCGTCTGTATCGCAATAGTACCTACTGGAAGACGGTTCTGTAGTGCTCGCAACGCCAATAGCACCGCCCTCATCTCCAGGACATTGATATGCAAGGAGGTCTCTGTGTCATTCCACGTGCCTTGGACTGTCTTGCCTGCGCAATGCCCCCCCCCACCCGAGGCGAGAGGCGTCTGTGGTCACCGTGGCGAGGGGAGGAGGCATGGAGAAGGGACGTCCCGTATGGAGATCCGGGGACTGGAGCCACCATACGAGAGCCGTCCTGCATGCCTTGCTGATGGAAATAGGATGGTTCAGGGGGTAATGATGAAACGACCATTGGACTTGAAGGGTCCATTGCAGTATCCTCATGTTGAGATGAGCCAATGGCAGAAGAGTAATTGCTGCCACCATGGAGCCTAGAGCCCTCAGGACCAATCCCGCCGGTGGAGCTGTAGAATGAAGGATGGCCTGTACATGCAGCCTCAGGTTCTGAAGACGTTCCGAGGCCAGAAATGGTAGGAGATTTCTTGTGTCCAATTTGGCCCCTATAAACTTTATCACCTGGGTAGGAGCAAGAGAGGATTTGTTCATGTTGATGGTGATGCCCAGCTGGGGGGCCAGCTGGAGGAAGTAGTCCCTCGCTGAGCAAAGTAGATGCCTTGTCGGGGCAGTCAGGAGCAAGTCGTCCAGGTATGGAAACACCTGCATTCCCTGGAGTCTCATGTGGGCCGCTATCACTGCTAATACTTTGGTAAACACCATGGGGGCTGTGGTGAGACCAAAGGGAAGGACCCTAAACTTGTAGTGACTGGCTCCTAGCCGGAAGCGGAGAAACCTCCTGGATCGTCTGTCCATAAGAATGTGGTAGTACGCATCCTTGAGGTCTATAGAGCACATCCAGTCGTTCTACCGCAGTAGGGGGAGAATGGATTGAAGAGTGACCATTCGGAATTTTTCTTTGGTTACCGACAGATTCAGAAGGGACAGGTCTAGGATTGGTCTTAAGTCCCCCGTCTTTTTTGGCACCAGAAAGAACCTGGAGTAAAACCCTAATCCGAGCTGGTCTGGGGGGACGGGTTGGATGGCTCATTTTTTAGCAGCTGCTGGATCTCTGCAGCTGCTGCCTCCCTCTGATCAGGTGGTACATCAGGGAGGCTTTTGGTTCTGGGGACATGATATATGGGAATTTGGTAACCTCTGGATATGATACGAAGCACCCAGCGATCTGATGTGATGGACTCCCAAGCTGCCAGGTGCTTCAAGACATGCCCCCCGACTGCCTCCAGAGTGGAGCAGTCGGGCAACCCCTCAGGGTTGTTGCGTGGGTCGGTCAGAAAAGGGTTCTAAGGACCCAAAATTCTTCGGTCCCCCTCTGCCTCTAGGGCGGCGTCCTCCCTGTCCTCCTCTGCCACGGAAGGACTGGTTGTCCGGAGCAGGCTGGGAATGTTGCGATTTCTGGAACCACATCTTCTTCTGTCCCTTTTGGTTCTTGGAGAAGGACCTCTGGGGAGCGGAGAAGTGGACTCCGACGGCAGACAACGTCTTCCTGTCCTTTTCACTCTGGACTAAAGTGTCGCAAACGGTCTTGCCAAATAAGGCAGAACCATCAAAAGGGGCATTCGCAAATGACGCCTTAAAGGGTTCCACGAAGTCACAATGTCAGAGCCAGGCCTGGCGCCTCATGACTAGGCCAGCTCCGCTGGCTCTAGCGGCTCCTCTGTAGCATGGGACAACAACTGCATAGAGGTATTAGATATCGATCTTAGAGTGGCCATGTGAGTGGAGTACAATTGCTTGTCCTCCGCCGACATGGACTCCGGGGGGGGGAAGCAGCGTACTCTTTGATAAGGTCTCGCTGCATCCTGATAACGTGTGCCATATAGTTCAGAGACCTTACTGAGGAGGTCGCTGAACTAAAATCCCGCTTCCCCAGGCGATCCATCGAGCGGGATTCTTTGCTCGGTGGATGGACCGAGGGACTCTCCTGAGCCAATTCCTGCTTGGTGGCTGCCGCCGTCAACATGGCATCTACGGGGGGACCTTTGCTCCAGTGGGATCTGTCTGCAAGGGGGCTCAGAATTCGATCGGGGCATTTGGGAACTGGCTCCACAGTGTCCGGCTCCTTCCATGCCCTGGTGGTAATAAGGTCCACCAGGGGGTCGGGTGGAGGGGACACCCAAGAGGTAGACGGTCCTGCTTCGAATGCCTCCAGGAACACAGACTCGTCAGTGGAAGCCTTGGGGACAGACCCCCCCCCCCAATCCTGAGCATTTCCATGATGTCTCCAAAGGAGACATCTTCGGGGGGTGACCTAGGGGAGCCTTCCCCTTCATCCAAGTCCGTGTCTTCTGTTAAGGACTCGGGGGAGTCCATGTGTCTCCTCTTACACTTGTGCTTATGAGGCACATCCTCGGGGGGGGCTGTCCGAGGAGGTCTCACCAGCAACGACCTATTCCAAGGGAACGACCTGAGACATCGAAGCCTGCTGTCCCTGAGGCCGGGTGATGAAAGCCTGACTCAGCCGAGAGGGAGTGCAGGGTAGAGCCGAAGCAAGGGCCGGGGGTCCGGATGCCCTCAAAAGAGCCCTCTCCACTACATCAAAGGCTGAGGGGGAGTCACTCTCTATGGGATCCGAAAGTCGACTCCCACTCGGATCCAATGGAGGGATCGGAACCGGAGCAGAAACCATCAGATTCGAAGGACCCGTGTGCTCCGACCCGGACGGTGCCAAAGGCACACAGAATCCCACGGATCCGAAGCTCGGCCCTCAGCTCCGAGAGCTCGGATCCAACAAGGAAGGACCCAACAGACTCGAGGGCAGAGTCGGATCCGAAGTACCCAGTACTGTTGGCGCCGACCCACCCCCGGCTCCAACGCTGCCCGGCTCCGTATGCTCCGAACCCAAAAAGCGGGTTGGAGAAGGAGCTATCGGGGCAAAAAAAGGTGTTGAGCTCCCCCCCTCCCCCCTCCCCCCCGGAGGGGGGGGGCATGAGCACTCCCATCTGCAGCTGGGCCTGGATGAACCTTCGCATCATCCGGTCCAAGTCCGCATCCGAAAGGCTGTAGGTAGATCTCGACGAGGCCACCGAGGCGGGCCGGGAGTGCCGCCTCGATGACCTCAACGGAGATCGGGTCTCCTCCTCCTCAGGTCCCGAAGAAAAGCAGGGGGATCGGAGACGAGGAGGAGGAGACCTGGAAGCCATGAAGGGAGAAGCCCGCTTAGCTGGGGGGGCCGAAGTGGAGGCCTCGGCCCGCCGCTTGTGGTGCTTCTCCCTCCTTTTCTCCCTCCTGGCCTCCCTCTCCTCTGGCGCTTTAGTGGGAGTTTGAGTCCCGGCCGGGGGGAGGGAGGCAGGAGTGGCCAACACCAAGGACTGGGGTGGTGCCATGGGAGTACCGGAGGCCGAAGCCGGATCCGGGGTCAAAAGACCCGCCAGGATCAGCTTCGACCTACGGTCTTTCAGTGCCCTGGGGTTGAACCCTGCACAAATAG